>NC_060149.1:783526974-783827201 GCF_021461385.2 Schistocerca piceifrons | reverse complement strand
ATTCGTACCAGGAAACACCCACCAACGAAGATCAGGGTTTAGTTTCCTGTCGACGACGAGATCATTACAGACGGCGCCCGAGAACAGTCTACGGCACACAATTATAAAACTTCATAGCACAAAAAAATGCTACCTTTGGACAAATGCAGTGATGCTAACGCTCCAAGCTGTTAATAAAGAGGAGAAGAATAGAACAACATACAGTACATTCTAAGACAAAAAAAGGGAAAAAGAAAAATCGATTCACAACGAAGGTATTATTCGAATGAGATGGAAATCGTTGGATACATTTTGCATTTACAGACAAAAAATGATTCCAATTTCAGAAAAATTGGATGACTTACTGAAGAGAAAGAGCTTCACAGATAGAGTAAGTACACTACTGGCCATTAAAATTGCTACACCAAGAAGAAATGCAGATGATAAAAGTGTATTCGTTGGACAAATATATTATACTAGAACTGATATGTGATTACATTTTCACGCAATTTGGGTGCATAGATCCTGCGAAATCAGTACCCACAACAACCACCTCTGGCCGTAATAGTCTGGAGCCGAGCGACCGTTACGGTCGCAGGTTCGAATCCTGCATCGGGCATGGATGTGTGTGATATCCTTAGGTTAGTTAGTTTTAAGTAGTTCTAAGTTTTACGGGCCTGATGATCTCAGAAGTCAAGTCCCATAGTGCTCAGAGCCATTTGAACCATTTTGTGACGAGCCAGTTGCTCGTCCACCATTGGTTCAAATGGTTCAAATGGGACTATGGGACTTAACATCTATGGTCATCAGACCCCTAGAACTTAGAACTACTTAAACCTAACTAACCTAAGGACATCACACAACATCCAGTCATCACGAGGCAGAGAAAATCCCTCACCCCGCCGGGAATCGAACCCGGGAACCCGGGCGTGGGAAGCGAGAACGCTACCACACGACCACGAGCTGCGGACGGCCACCATTGACCAGACGTTTTCAATTGGTGAGAGATCTGGAGAATGTGCTCGCCAGGGCAGCAATCGAACATTTTCTGTATCCAGAAAGGCCCGTACATGACCTGCAACATGTGGTCGTGCATTATCCTGCTGAAATGTAGGATTTGGCAGGGATCGAATGAAGGGTAGAGCCACGGGTCGTAACACATCTGAAATATAACGTCCACTGTTCAAAGTGCCGTCAATGTGAACAAGAGGTGACCGAGACGTGTAACCACTGGCACGCCATACCATCACGCCGGGTGATACGACAGTATGGCGATGACGAATACACGCTTCCAATGTGCGTTCACCGCGATGTCGCCAAACACGGATGCGACCATCATGATGCTGTAAACAGAACCTGCATTCATCCGAAAAAATGACGTTTTGCCATTCTTACACCCAGGTTCGTCGTTGAGTACATCATCGCAGGCGCTCCTGCCTGTGATGCAGCGTCAAGGGTAACAGCAGCCGTGGTCTACGAACTGATAGTCCATGCTGCTGCAAACGTTGTCGAACTGTTCGCGCAGATGGTTGTTGTCTTGCAAACGTCCCCATCTGTTGACTCAGGGATCGAGACGTGGCTGCACGATTCGTTACATCCATGCGGATAAGAAGCCTGTCATCTCGGCTGCTAGTGATATGAGGCCGTTGGAATCCAGCACGGCGTTCCGCATTACCCTCCTGAACACACGGATTCCATATTCTCCTAACAGTCATTGGATCTCGACCTTCGCGAGCAGCAATGTCGCGATGCGATAAACCGCAATCGCGATAGGCATCACAACAACGTTTCACCATGCAACGTCGGTCAACTTCTGTTTGTGTATGAAAAATCGGTTGGAAACTGTCCTCATGTCAGCACGTTGTATGTGCCACCACCGGCGCCAACCTTGTGTGAATGCTCTGGAAAGCTAATCATTTGCATATCACAACATCTTCTTCCTGTCGGTTAAATTTCGCGTCTGTAGCACGTCATCTTCGTGGTGCAGCAATTTTAATGGCCAGTAGTGTAAGTAACACGTTAGACCTCTTCTGGCCCTTATGCAGACATTTATTCGACTTTCCATTGATTGACTGCGTTTTCGGATGTTCTCCTGAAGGGTATTGTGCCAAATTCTGTCCAACTAGAGCATTAGATCATCAAAACCCCGAGCTAGTTCTGGGGCACTGCGCCAAATGTTCTCATCTTGGGAGAGATCCAGCGACCTTGCCGGCCAACGTAGGGTTTGACAAGCCCGAAGACAAGCAGTTGAAACTCTCGCTGTGTGCGGGTGGGCATTACCTTGCTGAAATGTAGGCCCAGGATGGCTTCCACGAAGGGCAACAAAACGAAGTGTAGAACATCGCGACGTACCGATCTGATTTAGGGGTGCTGTGAATAACAACCAAAGTGGTTCTGTTATGGGAAGAAATCGCATCTCCTGGTTATTGGGCCATATGGCGGCTGGCGGACAGGTTGGTATCCCACCGTTGTCCGGGACGCCTGTAGACACGTCTTTGCTGATTATCGGGGCACAATTCGAAGAAGGACTCATCACTGAAGACAATTCTACTCCCGTCAATAACATGAGAGGCTGAATGTTATCGATATCTCTGCAAATGCGCTTGTTAGCGTACCCAGGTCAGTGGTAGTCTGTTCAAGGGGCGTCGTGAATCAGCATCCTTTCTGTGAGTAGCCTGTTAAGGGTCCTTATGGTCACTGAAGTACCAATTCCACCTTCTACATCTACATCTACATTTATACTCCGCAAGCCACCCAACGGTGTGTGGCGGAGGGCACTTTACGTGCCACTGTCATTACCTCCCTTTCCTGTTCCAGTCGCGTATGGTTCGCGGGAAGAACGACTGTCTGAAAGCCTTCGTGCGCGCTCGAATCTCTCTAATTTTACATTCGTGATCTCCTCGGCAGGTATAAGTAGGGGAAAGCAATATATTCGATACCTCATCGAGAAACGCACCCTCTCGAAACCTGGCGAGCAAGCTACACCGCGATGCAGAGCGCCTCTCTTGCAGAGTCTGCCACTTGAGTTTGTTAAACATCTCCGTAACGCTATCACGGTTACCAAATAACCCTGTGACGAAACGCGCAGCTCTTCTTTGGATCTTCTCTATCTCCTCCGTCAACCCGATCTGGTACGGATCCCACACTGATGAGCAATACTCAGGTATAGGTCGAACGAGTGTTTTGCAAGCCACCTTCTTTGTTGATGGACTACATTTTCTAAGGACTCTCCCAATGAATCTCAACCTGGTACCCGCCTTACGAACAATTAATTTTATATGATCGTTCCACTTCAAATCGTTCCGCACGCATACTCCCAGAAATTTTACAGAAGTAACTGCTACCAGTGTTTGTTCCGCTATCATACAATCATACAATAAAGGATCCTTCTTTCTATGTATTCGCAATACATTACATTTGTCTATGTTAAGGGTCAGTTGCCACTACCTGCACCAAGTGCCTACCCGCTGCAGATCTTCCTGCATTTCGCTACAATTTTCTAATGCTGCAACTTCTCTGTATACTACAGCATCATCCGCGAAAAGCCGCATGGGACTTCCGACACTATCTACTAGGTCATTTATATATATTGTGAAAAGCATTGGTCCCATAACACTCCCCTGTGGCACGCCAGAGGTTACTTTAACGTCTGTAGACGTCTCTCCATTGAGAACAACATGCTGTGTTCTGTTTGCTAAAAACTCTTCAATCCAGCCACACAGCTGGTCTGATATTCCGTAGGCTCTTACTTTGTTTATCAGGCGACAGTGCGGAACTGTATCGAACGCCTTCCGGAAGTAAAGAAAAATAGCATCTACCTGGGAGCCTGTATCTAATATTTTCTGGGTCTCTTGAACAAATAAAGCGAGTTGGGTCTCACACGATCGCTGTTTCCGGAATCCATGTTGATTCCTACATAGTAGATTCTGGGTTTCCAAAAACGACATGATACTCGAGCAAAAAACATGTTCTAAAATTCTACAACAGATCGACGTCAGAGATACAGGTCTATAGTTTTGCGCATCTGCTCGACGACCCTTCTTGAAGACTGGGACTACCTGTGCTCTTTTCCAATCATTTGGAACCTTCCGTTCCTCTAGAGACTTGCGGTACACGGCTGTTAGAAGGGGGGCAAGTTCTTTCGCGTACTCTGTGTAGAATCGAATTGGTATCCCGTCAGGTCCAGTGGACTTTCCTCTGTTGGGTGATTCCAGTTGCTTTTCTATTCCTTGGACACTTATTTCGATGTCAGCCATTTTTTCGTTTGTGCGAGGATTTAGAGAAGGAACTGCAGTGCGGTCTTCCTCTGTGAAACAGCTCTGGAAAAAGGTGTTTAGTATTTCAGCGTTACGCGTGTCATCCTCTGTTTCAATGCCATCATCATCCCGGAGTGTCTGTATATGCTGTTTCGAGCCACTTACTGATTTAACGTAAGACCAGAACTTCCTAGGATTTTCTGTCAAGTCGGTACATAGAATTTTACTTTCGAATTCACTGAACGCTTCATGCATAGCCCTCCTTACGCTAACTTTGACATCGTTTAGCTTCTGTTTGTCTGAGAGGTTTTCGCTGCGTTTAAACTTAGAGTGAAGCTCTCTTTGCTTTGGACTGATGACAGTCGTGAATCCGTGGCTCTGAGTGCCTCCCTGACGATTCATCGTTCCTCGCTCTTCCTTCTTGACGCTGTATTTGGTCACGGTTCACCCATTCCTGCCAACATAGTCGCTGCTACTGAAATGTCGAGCGAATAGGCAGTTCTTCCAAGTAGGTTCTTTCAGCCCAGCTACACTCCCTCTGTCAAATGCCGACATCTATGTTTATTGTTCACGCGCATCCATGTGATTCATAGTTACTGTCCAGCTGAGTACACGGAATGAGAGACTTTATGCCCTGGTATCGAAATGTACGCTATTTACTCTCCTTGCCAGCGTCGTACATTCCTCCAGTGGTCACCGAAATTTACAATTTGTATTTTCCATCGATATATCAAATGGGTCAAATGGCTCTGAGCACTATGGGACTTAACCTCTGAGGTGATCAGTCCCCTAGAACTTATAACTACTTTAACGTGACTAACCTAAGGACATCACACACATCCATGCCCGAGGCAGGATTCGAACCTGCGACCGTAGCGGTCGCACAGTTCCAGACTGTAGCGCCTAGAACCGCTCGGCCACCACGGCCGGCCATCGATATATCCCGTTCACTAAACTGGGCTGTGATTTCTCCAAAGCGAGTCCGCAGCTCGTGGTCGTGCGGTAGCGTTCACGCTTCCCACGCCCGGGTTCCCGGCGGGTCAGTCATTTTCTCTGCCTCGTGATGACTGGGTGTTGTGTGATGTCCTTAGGTTAGTTAGGTTTAAGTAGTTCTAAGTTCTAGGGGACTGATGACCATAGATCTTAAGTCCCATAGTTCTCAGAGCCATTTGAACCATTTTCTCCAAAGCGAGTATGCAAATATTATTCAATGGATATCACACCTCCATGCTAATTTACCGGTTACGGTGGCCGAGCGGTTCTGGGCGCTCAGTCCGGAAAAGCGCGACTGCTACGGTCGTAGGTTCGAATCCTGCCTCGGGCATGGATGTGTGTGATGTCCTTAGGTTAGTTAGGTTAAGGTAGTTCTAAGTTCTAGGGGACTGATGGCCACAGATGTAAGTTCCATAGTGCTCAGAGCCATTTGAACCATCCCTGCTAATTTCGACGCATAATGATAAAATCTGAGTGCAATGCTTATATGCAGTTCACAGGAACCCAGTTGCATTCGCATAATCTAAAATCGTTCAGGCTGACAAAAAAATCTTAATCCGATGTATTTAAATTCAAAAGGGAATGATTAAGAGTATATCCTCGCGCTACGCACGTGCTTTCTTATGCTTTTCACCTACAGTAGTTCGTTTTGGGAGTTTCTTTGCGGATTTCAGCCTCATTTTAATACAAAATAAAGTGATGATCGAAGGGATCGTTTTGTCAAAAATCTATGGATATGTGTCACTGAATGCTGGCCCCTATTTTGACTGGACCAGGGATGGGATTCTTACTACACGTCGGTCAGTGGGACTGAAGATGGCATAATGTAGCTCTGAAACTGATTGTTCAAGTAAAATAACAAGTGGAAATTTAGACGGCTGAACGTCTTTTGATTCGACATTTTATGCCGCACAGCCGAGGTCCCGCAACAATCTCTATAAAAATTGACTTACAAGGTCATTTTAATACATCCATAATTAGGCACTGCTCTTACATTCTTTGAAACTAACAGCTACTTCTTTTTATAAAAATCCTTTCTCCGTGTCTTACCGTTGCCCGAATGCCTTACGTGCACCTGCCACGTACTATCATGCTCAAAGGTAACGGAACGACTTGAACTGCGTTCCACCTGAGTCCCGTGTGACCAAAACAACGTAACTTTCTTCCAGTCCTCTAAGCTCTTTTGGGTACATCTACATCTACATCTACATACATACTCCGCAATCCACCATACGGTGCGTGGCGGAGGGTACCTCGTCCCACAGCTAGCATCTTCTCTCCCTGTTCCACTCCCAAACAGAACGAGGGAAAAATGACTGCCTATATGCCTCTGTACGAGCCCTAATCTCTCTTATCTTACTTTTGTGGTCTTTCTGCGAAATGTAAGTTGGCGGCAGTTAAATTGTACTACAGTCAGCCTCAAATGCTGGTTCTCAAAATTTCCTCAGTAGCGATTCACGAAAAGAACGCCTCCTTTCCTCTAGAGACTCCCATCCGAGTTCCTGAAGCATTTCCGTAACACTCGCGTGATGATCAAACCTACCAGTAACAAATCTAGCAGCCCGCCTCTGAATTGCTTCTATGTCCTCCCTCAATCCGACCTGATAGGGATCCCAAACGCTCGAGCAGTACTCAAGAACAGGTCGTATTAGTGTTTCATAAGCGCTTTCCTTTACAGATGAACCACATCTTCCCAAAATTCTACCAATGAAGCGAAGACGACTATCCGCGTTCCCCACAACTGGCATTACATGTTTGTCCCACTTCATATCGCTCTGCAATGTTAACGCCCAAATATTTAATCGACGTGACTGTGTCAAGCGCTACACTACTAATGGAGTATTCAAACATTACGGGATTCTTTTCCTATTCATCTGCATTAATTTACATTTATCTATATTTAGAGTTAGCTGCCATTCTTTACACCAATCACAAATCCTGTCCAAGTCATCTTGTATCCTCCTACAGTCACTCAACGACGACACCTTCCCGTACACCACAGCATCATCAACAAACAGCCGCACATTGCTATCCACCCTATCCAAAAGATTATTTATGCAGATAGTCGTTTCCTCAAAGAAAATGGTTACTACAAGAGACCACTCGAGAACGCTGCCCTGTATGGTAGTCAGTATTATTATTGTATTTATTAATAGAAATATCATGAAACAGACTATCAGAGATGACACAGTCTCTCACACTAGTACACTCAAATTTATTGCAATTAATAATTTCCAAAAAGCAAGTTTCACTTTGGAAAGAACAACGAAAATTGTTGTACTCAACCAGGATTCGAGTTCATATCCTGAAACTATTATCCCTGTTAATTAACTACAGAAAACCTTAAATATGGTTTCAGTGTAAAATAATGAAGTGTGTCCGTGCATAGACATCAAATGGCACGGCGTAAAGATAGTGCTGGATGGGGATTCTAACCTAGTACCTATTCGGTTGTTAACTAAGCGCAATAAAATGTTAGACATCGAATTTTTTCACCAGTAGTGAGATGACTGAAGATAAAATGGCAAGACAAAAATATTTTACCTTACTAGGATTCGAAACCGACACCCATCGTCGTGGTGTTTTTCGGCAGTAGCTAGGAATGGTACATTTGTACGTGAAATGATATGATGAAAACTTTTGTGTTTCACTGGGAGTTGAAACAGGTACCAGTCGTAAATGTTGATAACGCATGGAAAGACGATCAGTATCGTTTATATTTCACCTTTATTTTGGTTTGTGCTTGAAATCCCATGTCATTCCGTGGTGATGTCTAGACTGCTGTCTATAGTCTACATGTCTATTGGCATTACGTCGTTTTGTTATTTATGTGACCCAATCTATTCTTAGTTAAACAAGAGGCAGTGAGCAATATTATCAGGAGACGATTTGGTATGTGCATGGACTATCTTGAAAGCGTCATTCTGAGTTTCGAATAACCTCCAAGATGAAACGCAAATAGAATTAGTGTTGTACACTGATTCAGCGAAAAGTACCATTGTATTTAACCTATTAGTCTGTTCTAACAGTTGCACTTCAATAATTTTAGTATAAACATTACGACAACCTATAGGCGTTGTTAGTGTGAAACAAATGGGAAATAAACTACGAGCAAAGCGCGCCTACTGTGAAGAGTTGCATCGAAATTTTGTATCACGCTCACTTAGGTGGTCCTCTTCCTGTAACTTTGGTTTCCCTTTGTCTTAAGCTGTCTGAAAATTGAAAAGCTCACTGATCAGACACTTCTCACTTTTACTGACAAAGTTCACAAGCGGTTACATTGTAACTGGTGCAATGGAGGATATTCTTCATTCCTTTGGCTTTTATAGACTGAATGACAGTTCTGCACAAGGACGACATATTTGAGACATTACTGTCAGCGTTTTGTACCCCATGTTCCACAATGTCCTGCAACTACTTGTTCCTTCCTCTTCTTAAAGCTTTAATCTAATTTACCATGCACTCATTTACTTGTTTTATGTCCTTCACTGCTTTCTGAGTCCTATTTTTCAATTATTACCTAAGATCTCTTTGCACAGTTCAAAACCCCGCTTGTGTATAAGTGAAATTTAACTCAATCTGAACTTATCCTGAGTCAGGCACACACTAGAAAATTATTACTGACTTTAATATCCACAACGAATTTCGTATCGATATAATTTAATATGTGCGACTGACTCATTGACGATATAATTCTGTCGAGGAGCTCCTGGAAGAGCTAAAAAATTAAGCAAATTCCAGTGTTACATTGTTGATTTTCTTCATTTAAACTTAAGACTTGTCACCTGAACATGTTTTTTTTTTATATTTCATTTTATCTGTTTCTAATATCGTGTTATAATTTCATGTATTGACTCGTTCCATGACCATGGAGACTTCTCCTTAATTTGGTCCCACGGAACAATAAATTAATAAAAATTAAATAAATAAAAATAGACCCCAACAGTGAAACTGAAAGCGGCGGAATTGGCATAATATTCATCATTGAAAGAACCGAATGTGATAATAAACTCTAGATTTAAAGGTACTCTATGGTTTATTGCAAAAGACAGTTGGAATTATAAAGAACTGTAAACTAAAATTCTGAGTTTGCAAAGTTACTAAATGGGATGGAGTTGCTTAACAATATTGGATGTGATTCCGTGAAATTTACTGCAACCTGACTGTAACAATCATGGTGACTGTCTGCAACAAATACTTAGGAATACAGAAGATCTGAGAAAGTACTGATGAATATGAGACCTTGCCCTAACATGCCAGAGCTATAAGAAAAGCTTACCATAGTCTTCAAAGGAATGTGACCAGAGTGGAGACACCATGGCTCTCTGGTCTGAGGCAGCTGATGCCTCAACACGGGACCCCAGACGACTCCACCACTTGAGAGCGCAGTAGCAACTCTTCTACCCATCTCCTCATCACAATTTGTCTACAACCGATATTTTTTCTACATCTACATCTACATCTACATCGATACTCCGCAAGCCACCCAACGGTGTGTGGCGGAGGGCACCTTACGTGCCACTGTCATTACCTCCCTTTCCTGTTCCAGTCGCGTATGGTTCGCGGGAAGAACGACTGTCTGAAAGCCTCCGTGCGCGCTCTAATCTCTCTAATTTTACATTCGTGATCTCCTCGGGAAGTATAAGTAGGGGGAAGCAATATATTCGATACCTCATCCAGAAACGCATCCTCTCGAAACCTGGCGAGCAAGCTACACCGCGATGCAGAGCGCCTCTCTTGCAGAGTCTGCCACTTGAGTTTATTAAACATCTCCGTAACGCTATCACGGTTACCAAATAACCCAGTGACGAAACGCGCCGCTCTTCTTTGGATCTTCTCTATCTCCTCCGTCAACCCGACCTGGTACGGATCCCACACTGATGAGCAATACTCAAGTATAGGTCGAACGAGTGTTTTGTAAGCCACCTCCTTTGTTGATGGACTACATTTTCTAAGCACTCTCCCAATGAATCTCAACCTGGTACCCGCCTTACCAACAATTAGTTTTATATGATCATTCCACTTCAAATCGTTCCGTACGCATACTCCCAGATATTTTACTGAAGTAACTGCTACCAGTGTTTGTTCCGCTATCATATAATCATACAATAAAGGATCCTTCTTTCTATGTATTCGCAATACATTACATTTGTCTATGTTAAGGGTCAGTTGCCACTCCCTGCACCAAGTGCCTATCCGCTGCAGATCTTCCTGTATTTCGCTACAATTTTCTAATGCAGCAACTTCTCTGTATACTACAGCATCATCCGCGAAAAGCCGCATGGAACTTCCGACACTATCTACTAAGTCATTTATATATATTGTGAAAAGCAATGGTCCCATAACACTCCCCTGTGGCACGCCAGAGGTTATTTTAACGTCTGTAGACGTCTCTCCATTGATAACAACATGCTGTGTTCTGTTTGCCAAAAACTCCTCAATCCAGCCACACAGCTGGTCTGATATTCCGTAGGCTCTTACTTTGCTTATCAGGCGACAGTGCGGAACTGTATCGAACGCCTTCCGGAAGTCAAGAAAAATAGCATCTACCTGGGAGCCTGTATCTAATATTTTCTGGGTCTCATGAACAAATAAGGCGAGTTGGGTCTCACACGATCGCTGTTTCCGGAATCCATGTTGATTCCTACATAGTAGATTCTGGGTTTCCAGAAATGACATGATACGCGAGCAAAAAACATGTTCTAAAATTCTACAAGAGATCGACGTAAGAGATATAGGTCTATAGTTTTGCGCATCTGCTCGACGACCCTTCTTGAAGACTGGGACTATCTGTGCTCTTTTCCAATCATTTGGAACCCTCCGTTCCTCTAGAGACTTGCGGTACACGGCTGTTAGAAGGGGGGCAAGTTCTTTCGCGTACTCTGTGTAGAATCGAATTGGTATCCCGTCAGGTCCAGTGGACTTTCCTCTATTGAGTGATTCCAGTTGCTTTTCTATTCCTTGGACACTTATTTCGCTGTCAGCCATTTTTTCGTTTGTGCGAGGATTTAGAGAAGGAACTGCAGTGCGGTCTTCCTCTGTGAAACAGCTTTGGAAAAAGGTGTTTAGTATTTCAGCTTTACGCGTGTCATCCTCTGTTTCAATGCCATCATCATCCCGTAGTGTCTGGATATGCTGTTTCGAGCCACTTACTGATTTAACGTAAGACCAGAACTTCCTAGGATTTTCTGTCAAGTCGGTACATAGAATTTTACTTTCGAATTCAATGAACGCTTCACGCATAGCCCTCCTTACGCTAACTTTGACATCGTTTAGCTTCTGTTTGTCTGAGAGGTTTTGGCTGCGTTTAAACTTGGAGTGAAGCTCTCTTTGCTTTCGCAGTAGTTTCCTAACTTTGTTGTTGTACCACGGTGGGTTTTTCCCGTCCCTCACAGTTTTACTCGGCACGTACCTGTCTAAAACGCATTTTACGATTGCCTTGAACTTTTTCCATAAACACTCAACATTGTCAGCGTCGGAACAGAAATTTTCGTTTTGATCTGTTAGGTAGTCTGAAATCTGCCTTCTATTACTCTTGCTAAACAGATAAACCTTCCTCCCTTTTTTTATATTCCTATTAACTTCCATATTCAGGGATGCTGCAACGGCCTTATGATCACTGATTCCCTGTTCTGTACATACAGATTCGAAAAGTTCGGGTCTGTTTGTTATCAGTAGGTCCAATATGTTATCTCCACGAGTCGGTTCTCTGTTTAATTGCTCGAGGTAATTTTCGGATAGTGCACTCAGTATAATGTCACTCGATGCTCTGTCCCTACCACCCGTGCTAAACATCTGAGTGTCCCAGTCTAACGAGCAGCTTACGTCTTTCTTCCCACCAACAAAATACAGGGCTATTACAAATGATTGAAGCGATTTCATAAATTCACTGTAGCTCCATTCATTGACATATGGTCACGACACACTACAGATACGTAGAAAAACTCATAAAGTTTTTTTCGGCTGAAGCCGCACTTCAGGTTTCTGCCGCCAGAGCGCTGTGAGACAAAATGGCGACAGGAGCCGAGAAAGCGTATGTCGTGCTTGAAATGCACTCACATCAGTCAGTCATAACAGTGCAACGACACTTCAGGACGAAGTTTAACAAAGATCCACCAACTGCTAACTCCATTCGGCGATGGTATGCGCAGTTTAAAGCTTCTGGATGTCTCTGTAAGGGGAAATCAACGGGTCGGCCTGCAGTGAGCGAAGAAACGGTTGAACGCGTGCGGGAAAGTTTCACGCGTAGCCCGCGGAAGTCGACGAATAAAGCAAGCAGGGAGCTAAACGTACCACAGCCGACGGTTTGGAAAATCTTACGGAAAAGGCTAAAGCAGAAGCCTTACCGTTTACAATTGCTACAAGCCCTGACACCCGATGACAAAGTCAAACGCTTTGAATTTTCGGCGCGGTTGCAACAGCTCATGGAAGAGTGCGAAACGTGTTTTCAGTGATGAAGCAACATTTTTTCGTAATGGTGAAGTGAACAGACACAATGTGCGAATCTGGGCGGTAGAGAATCCTCACGAATTCGTGCAGCAAATTCGCAATTCACCAAAAGTTAATGTGTTTTGTGCAATCTCACGGTTTAAAGTTTATGGCCCCTTTTTCTTCTGCGAAAGAAACGTTACAGGACACATGTATCTGCACATGCTGGAAAATTGGCTCATGCCACAACTGGAGACCGACAGCGCCGACTTCATCTTTCAACAGGATGGTGCTCCACCGCACTTCCATCATGATGTTCGGCATTTCTTAAACAGAAGATTGGAAAACCGATGGATCGGTCGTGGTGGAGATCATGATCAACAATTCATGTCATGGCCTCCACGCTCTCCCGACTTAACCCCATGCGATTTCTTTCTGTGGGGTTATGTGAAAGATTCAGTGTTTAAACCTCCTCTACCAAGAAACGTGCCAGAAGTGCGAGCTCGCATCAACGATGCTTTCGAACTCATTGATGGGGACATGCTGCGCCGAGTGTGGGAGGAACTTGATTATCGGCTTGATGTCTGCTGAATCACTAAAGGGGCACATATCGAACATTTGTGAATGCCTAAAAAAACTTTTTGAGTTTTTGTATGTGTGTGCAAAGCATTGTGAAAATATCTCAAATAATAAAGTTATTGTAGAGCTGTGAAATCGCTTCAATCATTTGTAATAACCCTGTACGTCCACCAAGCCTCTCAAAAGCTATTACAGACCGGCAATAGCATTTCTTCCCGTCTTTCCTAAAGAATCCCCCCTATGTGTTACGACCTCCTGACGGTACTTCTAACACACCATTTGGTGCTCATTCAACCACCATCTGACCTTGCATTAAGCATTATGTAAAAATGTTAAAATACTGTGTGCAGGCATAAACTGTCTCTAGCACACCGGTCGGCAAAGATGTAGCAAGAAGAGCGATAGTAGGTGCTGGATCAAGTGCGCCCATCAGGAAAGAGGCCACAGACACACTCGCAAGCAACACGCCCCCAACATCCTCTCTCCCACAAGTATGTAGGTCGCAGCCGCTGACCGGAGGGCTCAGTCTCAGTTACTAACTTACTGTCTCAGTCACTAGCTCAGTCACTCTCATTGACTCATTCTAGTTTGGTGTCTGTCAGTACATTGCGACCAGATTAGTGTTCATAGTGGGACTTGTACTTCTCCAGCAGTGAGGCTAAAGATGACTATTACAGAAGTTTTGGGCAAGCTCGTATTACAGACACTCTGTTTTATTACATCACATTTTTTTAAGTTTCTTGTGCTAAGTTGTAATTCATCTGTAGTAGAACAGTGCATGTGTTACAATGCTTGCCGTTGGTTTATTGGATATAACAGGAAAACGTAAGAGAGAAATTAATCATCAACGAGATATTCTCTCACATATCTACAACACTCTCAGCACGCCCAGGCAATTTTTGGATTGCACGCCTGTAGAAAGCTATTGGCTCGGAAATCAAGATGTCACCAATCAAAGTTTTAAGTGCATTCTGCAATGAAATTTACTGAAATTTTTTTCAATGAAGAGCGAGAAAGGTAAATGTTTGAGGGCGCAAGGATAAGTGCAGGAGGGATTGCTTTCGAGCCAAGCTCCTGAACAGGTAGTTCAGCGAAATCAGCAAAATGCACTCTGGGCGGTAGCAACACATGATGGAGTTTCCTTCGTCATTTCTGCTAGATGGCGTTAGCAAGGCGTCTCAGTTATTGGCAACAAATGCCAACTGAGATGGACACACCCCTGGGTTGCAGTTTACAACACAAAACAACTTCTTTGTGTCACTGGAAGCATAACATTACATTTTAGAGCCGGCACTGCTGTTTGTTACAGGTGTTTTTGTTGGGGCCATCTATTATTTTCCTTTTATGAAGTTAAATGGTTCAAATGGCTCTGAGCACTATGGGACTTAACATCTATGGTCATCAGTCCCCTAGAACTTAGAACTACTTAAACCTAACTAACCTAAGGACAGCACACAACACCCAGCCATCACGAGGCAGAGAAAATCCCTGACCCCGCCGGGAATCGAACCCGGGAACCCGGGCGTGGGAAGCGAGAACGCTACCGCACGACCACGAGATGCGGGCAATATGAAGTTAACACACAGTGGTTTAAATTATCATCCTACCATCATGACTTAGATTTTTCGTTATTTCCTTAAATCGTTTAAGCAAATGCTGGGATATTTCTTTTGTTATAGTACAGTCTGTTTCCTTCTGTGCCCTTGCCAGTCGCAGCTTCTGCTTCATTTCCAGTAAACTCATAGTCGATAGAACGTTTAATCCTAATCTTTCTTTCTTTCTTTTCTCCCTAACATTGCGCACTGAATGCAAGTATCTCGAAAAGGTTAAATATTAGCAGTTGATCACCGAACAGTTCCGTGCTTCAATATGTCGTATAATCTCTTTCCCTGTGTAGCTAAGCAAACGCCTCCTTCACGTCCCAACAACGGGCATGCGCAGCCTCCACCGCAATGACTTAAAGGCGTTGTGGATGATCTCGCTGTCAGTCATCATCCACTCGTAACTGAAGGTTGGCCATGGAAGGTGAAGTGCTGTCAATCATGTGGCACGTGTAAGCAGTGAACATTTGCCGAAATTGAATACGACTTTGAGCGGGTGTGTGATTTTTTTATTCTACAAACTTACAAGCATGAGAAGAACGTCACTTGGACTTGGTGGAGGACGGCCTTGCAACTTGGGCTGCTACTTGTGGCTACAGAATTCATTTATTTTTTGAGCACCTTAGACTGTAGATTGTATTAGGAGCTATTTGGAGCTATCTGCAGTGCTGTAGGGTTCTTTAGACTACAATTGTTATATTGTTTTAGGTTTGAGTTAACACCAGTTTTATTTGAAGAGTTCTAATTCGGCTAAATTTACATTGCTAAAATCTACTACAGATATTAGGGGTGAGTTGCTTGGTTCTTATCTATCGGTTTTGACTACTATTGGTAATTTACAAATATTATAAGTAATGCATTCGGTACTAAATTTTTATGGCAGTTCGCTTTTACTATCTACTGTTTTAGTTTAAGCCCTCTGTGCATTGTTGTATAAATTTTATTTATACGCCCTTCAATAGAACTAGCATGTGTTATAATAACTTAAAATCAAGCTATGTACATTGCTGCATTTTCTTTTGGCTAAAAGCTTCATTGTACATAGTTTCATGTCTGGCTATTTCCACTTAATCTCGGGCTCCTTAAGGAGATAACAGTCTTCCTCTGATTTACATAGACGTTAAATTTTAAATGTAATTTTTTTATTCCAGTGTTTGATCACAAAATAAATTCCTTTGACGATGACCGCTTTCAGTCAGATCTTTCCTACACCATGTCCTAATGTGATAGAGCCGTAACGGCATCTTCAAAACGTATAAATACACTCAGCATAGCATTTATATGTTTTGACAATGCCATTACGGCTCTATCACATTAGGACATGGTGTAGAACAAATATGAAGATGGTCATTACTGCCTGAAACCGGTCCTCGTCAAAGGAATTTATGTTGTGATCAAAGACTGGAATAAAAAAAAAAAAAAAAACATTTGACAGTACTGGATCACTGTTCATATTCGCGAATATGTCGCAGCTGGTTAAATTTTAAATTGCTTTTGTTGTTCCTCATTAGCTGTACTGACTCCAAGTGTTTACGGATGTTAACGGATGTGTTGACCAAATGTGTATTCATGCTTGATTTATTATTCTGGAACATTTGTTAATCGAATAGTTTTTCTGTCTGTTCTACTTGTACCTGAATTCATACTGTGTTTTATTGAATTTACAGGTGTCAATAAAAAAATGTCCCTGTTACAAAGGCGGTTTATAAGAGTTTCATTTACACTATCTACCACAACCCTTGCATCAAACTGGAGAGAAACAAACCTAGCTTTTCTTACAAATGTTATATATGTGGGCCTTCAATTATATGGCGTACACCCAATTTAAAAACCAGTTCTCCCCACACTTGTGTTATCATGTTCATAGTAATGGAAGGAATAGCCTGTTCAGTTCTGTGTCTCAACTCTGGAAAATCATTAGGTAGTGGGATTTACGAACAACTTTAATTTGAAGGAACACATAGAAAATGTTGTGGGGAAGGTAACCAAAGACTGCGTTTTATTGGCAGGACACTAAGAAAATGTAACAGGCATACTAAGGAGACCGCCTACACTACACTTGTTCGTCCTCTTTTAGAATACTGCTGCACGGTGTGGGATCCTTACCAGATAGGACTGACGGAGTACATCGAAAAAGTTCAAAGAAAGGCAGCACGTTTTGTATTATCGCGAAATATGGGAGAGAGTGTCACAGAAATGATACAGGATTTGGGCTGGACATCATCAGAAGAAAGGCGTTTTTCGGTGCGACGGAATCTTCTCATGAAATTCCAATCACCAACTTTCTCCTCCGAATGCGAAAATATTTTGTTGAATCCGACTTACATAGCGAGGAACGATCACCAAGATAAAATAAGGGAAATCAGAACTCGTACGGAAAGATATAGGTGTTCATTCTTTCCGCGCTCTATGCGAGAATGGAATAATAGAGAATTGTGAAGGTGGTTCGATGAACCCTCTACCAGGCACTTAAATGTGATTTGCAGAGTATCCATGTAGATGCAGATGTAGGGTCGATCTTTTACAAAGCCCAGACGAAAAACTCACAAGGCATGTGATCAGGTGAACGTGGATGCGAGTGGAAAAGAGCTCCGCTGTATTGACCATTACGACCAATCTAACAGACAGGATCTTCGACATTCAACCACTCTCGTATAAAGAGATTTCAGAAGGGTGAGGTCTCCGTGTTGTTTGCCAAATAGAATTCTGGTTCACCTTCCAATTGGGGAGAGATCCATTAATGCATCATAACCAGATAAGAATTTACGGTAGCTTCAGCTATAAAAAATGGGTCGTACACTTGACGTCAGGGAACTGTGTAGGAAACGTTTAACTTTGGGGAATCTCTTTCATATTAACCGGGTTCATTAGGGATGTTCTGCTTTCCAGATACGAACATTATGACGGTAGTATCTGTTCCCGAAAGAACAGTTACCGTTGATGACCATGCAGCTTTGCTAGAAATGAAATAATAATTAAATGGACACCCTAGCTGCAACCAGGCGTTGATATACTTCATTGGGGACATGTTGAAAATGTGTGCCCCGACTGGGACTCGAACCCGAGATCTCCTGCTTGTATGGCAGACGCTCCATCCATCTGAGCCACCGAGGGCACAGCCCATACTGCGCCTGCAGGGGCTTATCCCTTGCACGCTCCCCGTGATACCCACATTCCCAACATGTCCACACCACTACATTCATAGTGCGCCTACTAGATGTTTGCCCATCATACTCATTACTCGTGGCAGATTATCCATCTGAGCCACCGAGGGCACAGCCCATAGTGCGCCTGCAGGGACTTATCCCTTGCACGCTCCCCGTGAGACCCACATTCCCAACATGTCCACACCACTACAATCGTAGTGCGCCTACTAGATGTTTGCCCATCATACTTATTACTCGTGGCAGATTATCCATCTGAGCCACCGAGGGCACAGCCCATAGTGCGCCTGCAGGGACTTATCCCTTGCACGCTCCCCGTGAGACCCACATTCCCAACATGTCCACACCACTACATTCATAGTGCGCCTACTAGATGTTTGCCCATCATACTCATTACTCGTGGCAGATTATCCATCTGAGCCACCGAGGGCACAGCCCATAGTGCGCCTGCAGGGACTTGTCCCTTGCACGCTCTACGTGAGACCCACATTCCCAACATGTCCACACCACTACATTCGTAGTGCGCCTACTAGATGTTTGCCCATCATACTTATTACTCGTGGCAGATTATCCATCTGAGCCACCGAGGGCACAGCCCATAGTGCGCCTGCAGGGACTTGTCCCTTGCACGCTCTCCGTGAGACCCACATTCCCAACATGTCCACACCACTACATTCGTAGTGCGCCTACTAGATGTTTGCCCATCATACTTATTACTCGTGGCAGATTATCCATCTGAGCCACCGAGGGCACAGCCCATAGCGCGCCTGCAGGGCCTTATCCCTTGCACGCTCCCCGTGGGACCCACATTCCCAACATGTCCGCACCACTACATTGGTAGTGCGCCTACTAGATGTTTGCCCATCATACTTATTACTCGTGGCAGATTATCCATCTGAGCCACCGAGGGCACAGCCCATAGTGCGCCTGCAGGGAATTGTCCCTTGCACGCTCTCCGTGAGACCCACATTCCCAACATGTCCACACCACTACATTCGTAGTGCGCCTACTAGATGTTTGCCCATCATACTTATTACTCGTGGCAGATTATCCATCTGAGCCACCGAGGGCACAGCCCATAGTGCGCCTGCAGGGACTTATCCCTTGCACGCTCCCCGTGAGACCCACATTCCCAACATGTCCACACCACTACATTCGTAGTGCGCCTACTAGATGTTTGCCCATCATACTTATAACTCGTGGCAGATTATCCATCTGAGCCACCGAGGGCACAGCCCATAGCGCGCCTGCAGGGACTTATCCCTTGCACGCTCCCCGTGGGACCCACATTCCCAACATGTCCGCACCACTACATTCGTAGTGCGCCTACTAGATGTTTGCCCATCATACTTATTACTCGTGGCAGATTATCCATCTGAGCCACCGAGGGCACAGCCCATAGTGCGCCTGCAGGGACTTATCCCTTGCACGCTCCCCGTGAGACCCACATTCCCAACATGTCCACACCACTACAATCGTAGTGCGCCTACTAGATGTTTGCCCATCATACTTATTACTCGTGGCAGATTATCCATCTGAGCCACCGAGGGCACAGCCCATAGTGCGCCTGCAGGGACTTGTCCCTTGCACGCTCTCCGTGAGACCCACATTCCCAACATGTCCACACCACTACATTCGTAGTGCGCCTACTAGATGTTTGCCCATCATACTTATTACTCGTGGCAGATTATCCATCTGAGCCACCGAGGGCACAGCCCATAGTGCGCCTGCAGGGACTTATCCCTTGCACGCTCCCCGTGAGACCCACATTCCCAACATGTCCACACCACTACATTCGTAGTGCGCCTACTAGATGTTTGCCCATCATACTTATTACTCGTGGCAGATTATCCATCTGAGCCACCGAGGGCACAGCCCATAGTGCGCCTGCAGGGACTTATCCCTTGCACGCTCCCCGTGAGACCCACATTCCCAACATGTCCACACCACTACAATCGTAGTGCGCCTACTAGATGTTTGCCCATCATAGTTATTACTCGTGGCAGATTATCCATCTGAGCCACCGAGGGCACAGCCCATAGTGCGCCTGCAGGGACTTGTCCCTTGCACGCTCTCCGTGAGACCCACATTCCCAACATGTCCACACCACTACATTCGTAGTGCGCCTACTAGATGTTTGCCCATCATACTTATTACTCGTGGCAGATTATCCATCTGAGCCACCGAGGGCACAGCCCATAGTGCGCCTGCAGGGACTTATCCCTTGCACGCTCCCCGTGAGACCCACATTCCCAACATGTCCACACCACTACATTCGTAGTGCGCCTACTAGATGTTTGCCCATCATACTCATTACTCGTGACAGATTAGTCTACCAAGTCCCGTACGAGTTCACGAACATTATTGGTATGTACCTTCCTACTTAGATGAAAAGTTGCTTCGTCTCTGAACACCATACGATCGTTTGCTAAGAGTACTCTATGGCATCAGTTCCTTAGTTAGCTTACATTTATCGCGAAACTCTCGCCCAGTGCAAAGTCCCAAGCGAGCGGAAAAAATCGCAGTGATTCTGAATATAGGAAAGGTTAAAAAAAAAGGATCCGCAAATTTACAGACCAATATCCTTAACATCGGTTTGCTGAAGAACTCTTCATTTCAATGTAATACATTTCCTTGAGACCGCAGAGCTTATGTCCACAAATCAACACGGTTGTAGGAAGCATCACTTGTGCGAAACTAAGCTTGCCCACTCCCCACATGAAACACTACGAACTACGGATAGAGGGCACCAGGCAGACTCCACACTTCTAGGCTTCCGAAAACCATTTGGCGTGATGTCCCATTGCAGACTGTTAACGAAGGTAAAAACATATGGAATTGGTTCTCATATATGTGAATGACTCGAAGACTTTTAAATAATAGAACCCAGTATGTTGTCCTCGACGGCGAGCGTTTATCAGAGAGAAGTGTGTGATCAGGAGTGCCGCAGGGAAGTGTGTTAGGACCGCCATTATTTTCTATACACGTAAGTGAACTGCCTGACAAGGTTGGCAGCTATCTGCGGATAGTTGCTGAAGATGATGTGGTTTACAGCAAGGTGTCGTCTTTGACTGGGTGTTGGATAATACAAGAAAAATTTCTAGTTGGTGTGATAAATGCCTCTAAATGTAGAAAAATGTAAGTCAACGGAGATTAGTAGGGAAAAAACCCACAAGGATCCAATGCAGCATTAGTAGCTATCTGCTTTACTCAGCCACTTTCTTTAAATGTCTGGGATAACGTTTCAATGCGATTTGAAATGGAACGAGCATGTGAAGACTATGGTAGGGAAGCCAAATAGTCGACTTTTTGGTTTATTGGGAGAATTTTGGGAAAGTGTGGTCCATCTGTAAAAGGGAGTGCACATAGGACGCAAGTGCGACCTGTTATTGAATATAACTAGAATATTTAGCTGGAATGTTTATGGACACCCTGCATTTTGCGACAGAACCTCGTGAGTGATTTGAACCTCTGTGCAAGGTCATAATTTGAAATCTGAATTTAATGTCAGTCACTTTGATATACTAAATCCTTATTGCTAATTTCTTTGGATTGTTATAAATAATTATATTCATTTCAGCTTGTCAAATTTCAGCTGTGTTTAAAAAGTTTTTTTTTCATAATAACGGTTTGCATAATTGTTCTTCTCTGTTTCAGATTATATGCTTTTTGCGCCTTGGCACCTTACCGTTCCCAGCTCCACACTTGCTAAAGATTTTAATGATACCACAGTGTTCTTATGGGGGTGAATGAGTTGTCATATCAGAAGAAGCATGAGAAGATAAATTTATTTCTTTAAAGCATTCTTCATGTTGAATACTGTTCAACTGTCTTTGTTTCCAGGTGATTCTCTTCTCAGTCATGGCCGTAAACAATGTGGTTCTGATTACACATCTGAAGAAAGACCAGTTAATATATGAATTGCGAATATGGAACCTGGTGGTCGAAGGCATTGTTAGTGAGTTGGGATATTGTCTCTGTGGCGTATTGGACTGCCTGCCACAGCTGAACACCACCGTCTTAGTTGAGGTAAGTCAAGCCATCATTGCTTGTCTTGAGTTTCCCGCCAGTGTGTATCACATATCGACCTGCTTCAGGATAGTCACCCATAACAATTCCAGTGCAAACTCATCTCGAATCCTCAAATAAACCGGTACAGGGGGTATATATAATTAATAGTGATACTGAGGATGGTTGTGAGTCGTTAGTGTATTTCATGGAACGGTGGTTGTATGGAGATATGGAAGCATTTCGATCGCTTACCTAACTAGAGGGAGACCAAGAGATGAATACACTAAGCAGATTCAGAAGGATGTAGGTTGCAGTAGGTACTGGGAGATGAAAAAGCTTGCACAGGATAGAGTAGCATGGAGAGCTGCATCAAACCAGTCTCAGGACTGAAGACCACAACAACAACAACCTAACTACTAAATTATCATTGGAGATTGTGTTGTATTGTATCGTATGTTAACCGGGGGCCTAGCAACGACGGCCGGCCACAGTGGCTGAGCGGTTCTAGGCGCTTCAGTCTGGAACGTTGCGACCACTACGGTCGCAGGTTCGAATCCTGCCTCGGGCGTGGATGTGTGTGATGTCCTTAGGTTAGTTAGGTTTAAGTAGTTCTAAGTTCTAGGGGACTGATGACCTCAGAAGTTGAGTCCCAGAGTGCTCAGAGCCATTTGAACCATAGAAACGATGGAGAGGCTCCGTCCCTGACGCGACCGCAGTGGTCCACAACCCCACGACGACTACCGCAGTCCACTTCACCTCTCCGCCGCCCCACACCGAACCCAGGGTTACTGTGCGGTTCAGCCCTCGGTGGACCTCCAGGGAACGTCTCACCCCAGACGAGTGTAACCCCTATGATTGCGTGGTAGAGTAATGGTGGTGTACGCGTACGTGGAGAACTTGTTTGCGCAGCAATCGCCGACATAGTGTAACTGAGGCGGAATAAGGGGAACCAGCCCGCATTCGCCGAGGCAGATGGAAAACCGCCTAAAAACCAACCACAGACTGGCCGGTTCACCGGATCTCGACACAAAATCCGCCGGGCGGATTTGTGCCGGGGACCAGGCGCTCCTTCCCGCCCGGAAAGCCTGCGTTAGACCGCACGGCCAACCGGGCAGGCTCATTGGAGATTACTGATCAAATTATATTGTTTTTGTATTTGTCCATTAAATTACAACAGCAAGCTAATACTCTTCAAATTTCTGAACTTGTAATTCTCTAGATCATTTAACTATTAACTAACGGTGGTTTGGTTAGTATTATTGATCAGGTTATTCGAGAAAATGGTTGCCTTGAAATGGTTTGCGTACTAAGAATGTTTGCCAAGGTTTGCCGGATAGGCTGAAAGATGAATTAATTGATAAACATTATTTTTGGATACAAGCTCAATAAGAAACCTTTGTCAATTGTATTAGGAGTATTAGACAGCGGCAGTTAGCATTGTGTGTTACGTCAATGAAAATCAGGTTAGAAATATACTTGATGGGACTGTCGCGCCGCTCGTGGTCGTGCGGTAGCGTTCTCGCTTCGCACGCCCGGGTCCCCGGGTTCGAATCCCGGCTGGGTCAGGTATTTTCCCTGCCTCGTGATGACTGGGTGTTGTGTGATGTCCAGGTTAGTTAGGTTTAAGTAGTTCTAAGTTCTAGGGGACTGATGACCGTAGATGTTAAGTCCCATAGTGCTCAGAGCCATTTGGACTGTCGCGCCGTTGCACTGGATGGCTACTGTAGAGGAGCATCACAGCTCCAGTAGAAGGCAACTACCTCGTTATCGAATAGAGACATCTAATCGCTGATTATGCAACTGGGTCGTTAGTAACAGTTGTGAAAGGTTTCTGATTGGGATTCATTCTTTTTTTTTTCCTTGGTTTGTTTGAAAAGACACGAAGTCAACTGCAGAACGGTGCTCGATCCGTCCAGTGTCAAATATTTAGAAAAATATAACCAGACGCCTATAAGAAACCACTACGTTATGAGGGTAGGACAGATGTTTGTCCATTACATTGTTGTCACCGACTGAGGTAATCGCCAGTAATTCGGAAATATAAAACTTTTCTTAATATGAATGACACACTTTTGTTTAATCGTCTTTTATTGTAAGAACTGATTTCGGTTTACACCATCATTGCGGTATCCATTTACATCAAATTAAAGCATGCAACACGTAAGTCATATAATAAGTGAAGCACATTTTTTGTTTTATGACTCAGGTGTGGTTATATACGTATTTTGTATTCGTGTATTCAACTACTTGCATATTCAATATCTACATCTATATTCTATTTTATAGTATTTTTACGTTTCACATGCTCAGCACTATTGGTTATGAGGTGCTATTATTTTCTTTTCTCGTTACGCTCTTGGACAACTGACTTCTAGAGTTAATGATTTATGCAACATGTTGTGATAACTTTTAACGCAACAGCGTTACTTATATCTTTACTTGGTTTCTTCTTTGCAGTCACCATCTACAATTGTACAGGGGTATTACAAATGATTCAAGCGATTTCATAAATTCACTGTAGCTCCATTCATTGACATATGGTCACGACACACTACAGATACGTAGAAAAACTCATAAAGTTTTGTTCGGCTGAAGCCGCACTTCAGGTTTCTGCCGCCAGAGCGCTCGAGAGCGGAGTGAGACAAAATGGCGACAGGAGCCGAGAAAGCGTATGTCGTGCTTGACATGCACTCACATCAGTCAATCATAACAGTGCAACGACACTTCAGGACGAAGTTCAACAAAGATCCACCAACTGCTAACTCCATTCGGAGATGGTATGCGCAGTTTAAAGCTTCTGGATGCCTCTGTAAGGGGAAATCAACGGGTCGGCCTGCAGTGAGCGAAGAAACGGTTGAACGCGTGCGGGCAAGTTTCATGCGTAGCCCGCGGAAGTCGACGAATAAAGCAAGCAGGGAGCTAAACGTACCACAGCCGACGGTTTGGAAAATCTTACGGAAAAGGCTAAAGCAGAAGCATTTGTTAAACAGGAGATTGGAAAACCGATGGATCGGTCGTGGTGGAGATCATGATCAACAATTCATGTCATGGCCTCCACGCTCTCCCGACAAAAACCCCATGCAATTTCTTTCTGTGGGGTTATGTGAAAGATTCAGTGTTTAAACCTCCTCTACCAAGAAACGTGCCAGAACTGCGAGCTCGAATCAACGATGCTTTCGAACTCATTGATGGGGACATGCTGCGCCGAGTGTGGGAGGAACTTGATTATCGGCTTGATGTCTGCCGAATCACTAAAGGGGCACATATCGAACATTTGTGAATGCCTAAAAAATCTTTTTGAGTTTTTGTATGTGTGTGCAAAGCATTGTGAAAATATCTCAAATAATAAAGTTATTGTAGAGCTGTGAAATCGCTTCGATCATTTGTAATAACCCTGTATATGGGCAGAAAATTATGGATAGCGATATTGATATCTTATGACATGTGATTAACATTTAAGACTTATTTTATACCACCTACGTGTAACTGAGTATACCTATTGCATTTCTAGTTGCTTTCCGCAGTGTTTTTCTGTAAACAGATACCATGGTGATGATGATGTGAAACGAAACCAGTAGTCAGGAGGAGTCAGAGCAAGACAGGGGGTGTAAACTGTGTGATTCAAACTCCCCCATCCTAAACGAGGAATCTAATCCTGCGTGAACTTTGATGTGTGTTATTTTACGTTGTCCTACAAGATCACAACACCATCACTCAAGAGCCTTGGTCTCTTTCGTCGAATGACGGACGTTAGTTTGGTGAGGGTGTTGTAATAGCCTGCCGCATTGATGGTCCCTTGCTGGAGGAGTTCAAAGAGAATCAGAACATTGTAGCCATAACTTTCCTGAGGAGGGTGACACTTTAAATTTTTTCCCTATGCGACGTACCAGGATGCTTCTACGTCATTGAAGTGTTCCTAAATTGTGTGAGTAAGTGGAACACCCGTGACTCATCGCTTGTGATGATTCTGAACAAGAACTCATTTTCCTCTCAGATGTATCACATCAAGTGATGGAGGGTGAATCCCATTCGTGCACTGCTGTCACGCAGGTTCAAATGGTTCAAATGGCTCTGAGCACTATGGGACTTAACATCTGTGGTCATCAGTCCCCTAGAACTTAGAACTACTTAAACCTAACTAACCTAAGGACATCACACACATCTATGCCCGAGGCAGGATTCGAACCTGCGACTGTAGCAGTCCAGCGGTTCCGGACTGCGCGCCTAGAACCACTCGGCCACCGCGGCCGGCTGTCACGCAGGATCAGGTTTCTCTTTACCTGTCATGCAGACACTTTTTGGTAAGCCAACACATCATGGAGCATGTGATATGCCTGAGCATGGCTAACGCACAGTGCGACGCCATGTCTGACACCATTACACACCTGTCTGGTAACACAATGTCCTGTACTCTACCAATGTTGTATTCATTCGTGGATGTGGAGGGACACCCATTTCTATCCTCATCCTCCACACTCTGACTTCCTTCTCTGAACATACAATACCGGCGACCAACCATTTGACGAGACATAATCTTTTCACCATACAAGGTCTGTAGTCGTTCACGGACGACAGACACGCTAGTTCTACATGCCCATTCGTACTAGATAACAGCATGCGCTTCCATTGGCGACCACACAGTCACGACACTTCTCTCTGCCATTGTGATTTGAACGCGAATAACGTTGGACACACTAGTCTGCTCCTGCTCTCTCTTTTTTGGCATGCCGAGCATCTGTCACTCCTCCTCTAATGACGTCCCTTCCGTCATCATTGAACCACTAACATGTGGCGGATTCTTATGGGGTTTGTTTTCTCACCTTCTCTTTCAGAAACAACGACGAAATTTTTTTTCGGAAAGTCAGTAGGATAGGTGTGCCGGTTTCAACTGACCTTGACCTTGTCTATCAAGTTACACTGACAAAGACATGTGATATCAGGTTACCCAACTGGGCACCTTGTTGCCCCTACTCCCTCTCCCCGGGGGAACTACTGGGAACTGCCCAAGGTCACCCAGGGGAATCACCCAGGCAAGTGTGTCACGTGACATAGAAATTGCGGTAACCCTTCACAGCCAATGGGATCACAATAAAATGGCAGGAAACCCCAAAGGACCAGTAGGATCGAACTCATCCATCCCTTCCCTTTATTACATTATGAATCCAGCAGCTTGATCCCCACCATCATTTGAGGTCTGAGAGGCGATGAAGTGTCAGGAGCATCAAGGGCCAGCCAATCCCCAAAG
The DNA here is from genome assembly GCF_021461385.2 of Schistocerca piceifrons. Lineage (NCBI taxonomy): Eukaryota > Metazoa > Arthropoda > Insecta > Orthoptera > Acrididae > Schistocerca > Schistocerca piceifrons. The sequence continues at coordinate 783,799,945 of NC_060149.1, read as the reverse complement.
CACTGGATGTACCCCTCTAATAATCATATACTTATCACTATTGATATTAACAAAGATTTATTCAAATATATACTTGTGGTTTTTTTTTATTGTTCCAGCAACATAACGCACCCTTGCATCTGTGGTATCAGAACCGCTGGATGAGGACACCCACTTACTACTGGCTGCATTGCTGCAGCAGTAGTGACTCTCAGATGCTCTTCCTTATTTATCTGACCTGCCTTCTATCAGTTATACTACACAGCCATCCTTGTCCACCTACACTTTCCCACACGAGTGACAGCCATCACCACCTTTGGAGCTGCTGCAGCTCACTGAACTACACACAAGTCTCCTGTCAAATGTGATACTATTCGCGAGCAAATATAACATAACTAAGTGTGGCTTTGAATGAGTAAATGTGGGTCTGGATCCGGGAAATGACTTTGCCGCAGTTATTGAAACTGAAAATACACAATGCACTGATACTTAAGTTCAATATTCAAGGCGCAAGCGGATTTATATGAGTAGCAATATCGGTGACATAAAGATTAAGATGACAGACAACTATGATACTCCCCATACTCCGCTTGACATTCAACTGCTACACCATGAAGTTACTACAGTTGATATGTACGACCAGGCCATGCTAAATTAACTTCATGGGGTCCAAATATTGAGTGTTGTCAAGTTAGATGATATGTAATGTGCAATAATGATAGCTACGGAATGATTGGGGTTAGGTTGGGTTGTTTGGGCAAGGAGACTAGACAGCGAGTTCATCGGTCTCATCGGATTAGGGAAGGACGGGGAAGGAAGTCGACCGTGCCCTTTCAAAGCAACCATCCAGGCATTTGCCTGGAGCGATTTAGGGAAATCACGGAAAACCTAAATCAGGATGGCCGAACGCGGGATTGAACCGTCGTCCTCCCGAATGCGAGTCCAGTGTGCTAGCCATTGCGCCACCTCGCTCGGTGGAATGATTGGGTTGTTAGCAGCTGCATGTAAGAGCTCCTTACTTTGAGTTTGTAGACTATTTGAGCAAACATAATGTTACAATGAACCAAGTGGAGCAGTGTATAAATTCCTGTCCGCCCGCTGAGCCAAAGAGTGTAACTGAAGAATCTGTGAAGGCGGTAGAGAGAGAGAGAGTTCGCAGATTGGTAATGCCACCTATTGGTCTGAACGCCAAACACTCCGAATTTAAGGCCTATACACAATAGTTATTTTCCAAATTCTGTGCTGCTGCTACACAGTGTTCCGCATGTGAATAAAGACCAGTGTGTGTTTAAAGAGTTGTTGCGTTTTGAGCCCCCATCCACCCATGTCTTATCCAACAACCCACTAAATAATATATAGCTTCCTCATACTAGGAGTCCGAGTGCAGCCTCCAGGAATTTTTGTGCAGAAGGAGTCACCACAAGCAGTACCCCAGACTTTGTGAAGTTGAGTAGGCCCCAACTACACCCCAAATAATATCCCTGGAAGCACTACACGCTGGGTCCAGCCTCAATAATACTCCCTGAAGTCATTCATATATTATGACGTCCGTCCACGCTAGGGGTGCTTTATCACAATCTTCCATACAGCTGAGAGGCTTGGAAGCTGCGTCTTGCATTTTTATAGATATCAGGGCTGCTACTTTAATAAAAATATATCGCTAAGTATGCGTTTCTGGTGTACTGAGTAGCACCATGCTTGCTGATTGTCGTTGCTGGACCACCCTTTGGCCATAGGGTGTCCACGTCATGCTGCACGCAACATGGTGCAAGTTCAAGCACATTCAGAAGATAGTGACTGGAAGTATTGACATCATGGCCTTCGCCCGATGTTGTTTTGCTACTAGAGTGAATAATCATTGTTAGTAGAAAACATTTTCTGGTGGTGGGCGTACTAGCACACTACGAAGCAGTCCGCTGTTTGTCGTACACTTTCACGAAGTGAGATCTAAACAGACATCTTCTAGAAGATTAAAGTAAATACTGTTACTTGTGTGCGGTTCTAGGCGCTACAGTCTGCAACCGCGCGACTGCTACGGTCGCAGGTTCGAATCCTGCCTCGGGCATGGATGTGTGTGATGCCCTTAGGTTAGTTTAGGTTTAAGTAGTTCTAAGTTCTAGCGGACTGATGACCTGAGAAGTTAAGTCCCATAGTGCTCAGAGCCATTTGTTACTTGTGTGGCTGTGCACACATTCTTTATAATCAGATTCGATAATTGTACATACGTTCCATATAGTGAGAGTACTATAATGCTATGCTCCGTATTTCAATAGTTTACTTGAAACTTGGAAATCTGCTATACGACCCACTAAACAGCGATGCTGAAACTTCTACTGTGGACTCTATTAAATTGGCCAACTGTCTATTTGTTGTAAGAAAAAAAGTATGGGCTACATTACCTTCCCAGTGGTTATTTTGATAGTGTTAAGAATATGGTGGATTCTATGAGAATTCACAGAACAATTCTTCGTCTCTCCAGAATCTGACTGTCTTGTTCGTGGAAATGTAGAACAAATTATACCTCCCTGAGACTTAGAGGAAGTAATGTACATTGACCAGACATCCTAAAATTATCGAATGTGGAACCCTAAGCTCTTTCTGCTATTTGTTTACTGGGAAAGTAATACCAGTCCAAACAGTGTTGAACATGTCTTTTCTAGTTATGGCTCCTAAAATTTGAATGCATAAGCGTTATACTATTTTTTAACTGAATGTATACACGTTGTGGAAGACTGTAGTTTTAATGGGTTGTCAGTAGTCGATAGTCTACTCAAAAATAACAGTTGTGCCCTATAATGATTTGCTAATTGCGGAAGAATGTGGCTGTCTACTCATCTAATCGTTTCGTTCGCTAAGTTAGTGGTGTCGCAAACATATTTGTTATTAGCGATTACTATGCTATCAAATGCACAGACGTATCCAGAGGTTTTTGTTAGGGTGTTAACAATATGGAAAGAAACCTAATGACAGTAATTCAGCTAATGCAACTGTGAGTCCTGGCTCTATTTCTGATAAGGATATAGAGCAAATCGTATCTTCGTTATACGCAGAGGACAAAAATTATTTGTCGTGCAGACCTAGAGCATAACCTACTAATGTTCTTGTGTAGGTATCACTAAGATCATTCTACTACTTGTCTAATGAGGGAGTAATATCACATTAGATATTGTTGATCATGACGTCATTTTACTGTTGTAATTTTGGAATTGGATTACATTCTATATTTTTAGTTGGACGTATCCACGCTGTAGAAGGCCTTAGTTTTATTGGTTCACACAGTAATGGCGGGATGTAATACTTCGATACTATACCTGAAAGGAAGACCATCAGGACCTAAAATGGTTTATAAAACTATTCGTTTTATGCCTATAGCTTTAACATAGGAATCAATTACGGAAAGAGAGCGATACTTGTATCAGCTTTGGAATGGTAGAATTCAGGGTTAATCTGCCAGATGGCTGAAATCATCTCGTTTGACCACGTTACTCTCTATAGAACCAAAACTGAGAAACTAGCTTTCTCATGCCCTCGCAGCTATGGCTGGCATAAACATTGTCTTTCGAGAGGTGTCACGGTTGCACAACGCACTGCTAATGTTAGTAAGGTGTGTAAATAAATACCTGTGATTAGTCTCCAAATGAACAATTATTTATCATATACGAGGTGTGGCTAGAAAAAAACCGGACTAGTACTGGTGAAACAATAAAACGAATGCAATAAGGCTGAAAGTCGCGTGGCCTGTCACGTGACTCTCGCTCCGCCTACTGCTCGAGTTTCATCTGCCTCCTGCACTCAGTCTGCCCGTGGCGTCTGTTTTAAGTAGTTGACGTTTTGTCTGTGCGTCGGAAAATGTTGAGTGTACAGAAAGAACAGCCTGTTAACATCAAATTTTGTTTCAAACTAGGAAAATCTGCAAGTGAAACGTTTGTAATGTTACAACAAGTGTACGGCGATGATTGTTTATCGCGAACACAAGTGTTTGAGTGGTTTAAACGATTTAAAGATGGCCGCGAAGACACCAGTGATGACACTCGCACTGGCAGACCATTGTCAGCAAAAACTGATGCAAACATTGAAAAAATCGGTAAACTTGTTCGACAAGATCGCCGTTTAACAATCAGAGCAGTGTCTGAGTTAACAGGAGTTGACAAGGAAAGTGTTAGGCAGATTCTTCATGAAAGTTTCAACATGAACAAAGTGTGTTCAAAAATGGTTCCAAAGTGTCTCACAATTGAACAGAAGGAACGCCGAAGAATGATTTGTTCTGACATCCTGGAAAACATTGAAAGTGATCCCACCTTCTTACAAAATGTTATTACTTGCGATGAATCGTGGTTTTTTACTTACGATCCCGAAACTAAACGCCAATCGATGCATTGGAAAACTCCTGGTTCTCCACGACAAAAAAAGCACGAATGTCAAAATCGAAATTCAAGGCAATGATGATTGTTTTTTTTGACATCAAAGGGATTGTGCACATTGATTGGGTACCAGAGGGACAAACAGTGAATCAGCATTACTACATTAGCGTCCTGGCTACCCTACGTGAGCGAGTACGGAGAAAACAGAACGATTTGTGGAGAAGGAAGTCATGGATCCTTCACCAAGACAATGCCCCAGCTCACAGTGCGTTGCCAGTGAAGACGTTTTTGGCAAAACACAACATTCCCATCTTAGATCATCCACCCTACTCACCTGATTTGGCCCCCTGTGACTTTTTTCTTTCCCCTAAAGTCAAGTCAGCTTTGAAAGGAACTAGATTTGAGACTGATGAAGCAGTAAAAGAAAAAGCGACGGAAGTAATGTATGGACTTACCGAAAATGATCTGCAGCATTGCTATGAACAGTGGAAAATTCGTATGGAGCCGTGTAGAGACCGAGGAGGAGAGTACATTGAAGGAGATAACATGAAATTGTAAATAATTGTAAATAAATGTTTTTTCCAGCATCAGTCCGGTTTTTTTCCAGCCGCACCTCGTATATAACCTGTTTAGGATTTTCCTAGTGTGTTAAGACAAAATATTAGATTTGATCGACAGTCTGAAACACTTACCACGTTGGTTTAATTGATGTGGGCTATAATTATCGCAGGAATTACTTCCACAGAAGCCTATTTTACTGACAGTGCAGTGCTTACATGCGTATAATTCCGAACAAATACTTGTATTAGACACAAATAAATGATGTCCTTTAATTGGTTATCCGAACTCCAGGTGGCTTATAAGTAGATCAGGCAATTTGACGCCTATTCCTAAAATTATTTAGAACACACACATACACACATGAACATTAAAAACACACACACACACATTCCACATGGTACTCTGGAGAGAGAGAGAGAAAGAAAGAAGAAAGCGACCTAATTTCTTTTATCTTATGTTGCCCGCAAATGTCGGCTCACAATTGTGCTCTCAAGCATGTTAATTGAATCTATTGGTAACAAGTCTAGCTTGACCTTATTGGTTTTAAGAGAAGTCGCCCACTGACTAAGAGGTGCGTTACAGTGACAAAAACTGTCCACTGCTACAGAATGTACCCATCAACCTCATAACATTACATTATGGGATTCGTTCCTGAATCACAGACCCATGCCACGTTGGATTAATAGATGTGGAATACAGGGTGTTCGAAAATTCCCGGTACAAACTACAAGGACTTGTAGAAGGTGTAAGTAGGCTGTTTAGGTTTTCTTATTGGTAACGCCACGTAGCGCTCTGTGTGAGAATCACTGGCTGTGCTGTGTGAAGTCTGTGGCTGGTTTGCATTTTTGTCTGCCATTGTAGTGTTGGGCAGCGGCAGCTGGATGTCAACAGCGCGTAGCGTTGGGCAGTTGGAGGTGAGCAGCCAGCAGTGGTGGATGTGGGGAGAGAGATGGCGGAGTTTTGTAATTTGTCATGAACTGCTATATATATTATGACTATTAAGGTAAATACATTGTTTGTTCTCTATTAAAATCTTTCATTTGCTAACTATGCCTATCAGTAGTTAGTGCCTTCAGTAGTTAGAATCTTTTATTCAGCTGGCAGTATTGGCTTACGCTGTATTGGCAGTAGTCTGAGTAACGAAGATTTTTGTGAGGTAAGTGATTCATGAAAGGTATAGGTTAATGTTAGGCAGGGCCATTTTTTTGTAGGGATTTCTGAAAGTCAGATTGCGTTGCGCTAAAAATATTGTGTGTCAGGTTAAGCACAGTCCTGTACAATTTTTCAAAGGGGACGTTTCAAAGGGAGTGAGTATGTAATACTTTGAAGAAGAATCCATGTCCGGAAATGTACCGTTTCCGTTCTACGACGGTTTTAGTTCAGACGCGTAACGCGTCCACGTCTGCTGACGGAAGGAGAAAAATCTCAGAGTTGTTTTTTCTGGTATGCAATGTTCTAGACAGGGTGACGTGTTCTCCTTCAGACTTCCATTTCAACTCCCCAAAGCAAGACGTCGAGGCGGTGCTTCATTCCTATGGCACGGCACGTAGTCATGTCGCGAAAAGATGGACGCAATTGCAAACATATTCTGTCCTGAACGGAGTCCGAAAAGTCCAAATTGAACTCAAAAGAAATGTTCCGTCATATCTGTACATAAGAGGCTGCTGTGCCATCGTCATTTACGGAGATGAGCTAAAAACTTGTTCCAGATGTGAGAAAAAGGTTTACCGTATGTATCACGCGCCGTATCACGCAACTACCGCAGACGGACGTAGTGCCGTCGTCCCATCTGACGCTCCTTCCTGTGATTTACTACGTAGCCGCTCTCAAGACTACTGCCACTTCACCACGGCATCCGACACTCCCTAATTACTCAACGCAGCGTCCTCTGACGCGGCGGGATGATGAAACGCCCGTTCTATGGGCTCCACTCCGACAGTCCCGTCCCCTGTGACCCATGACAAGGTTCGAGATGATATAATGGTGGTAGAACTGCCGTTCGTGCCAGCTGCGGCCTTTGTGCCGGTGTGTTATGAGTTGCTGCTGTCATTTGGTATGGAAGGACATACCCGAAACCGAGCGAGGTGGTGCAGTGGTTAGACAGTGGACTCGCATTCTGGAGGACGACGGTTCAATCCCGCGTCCGGCCATCCCGATTTAGGTTTTCCGTGATTTCCCTAAATCACTCCAGACAAATGCCGGGATGGTTCCTCTGAAAGGGCAAGGCCGACTTCCTTCCCTAATTCGATGAGACCGATGACCACGCAGTCTGGTCTCCTTCCCCAGATGGTTCAATTGGCTCTGAGCACTATGGGACTTAACATCTCTGGCCATCAGTCCTCTAGAACTTAGAACTACTTAAACCTAACTAACCTAAGGACATCACACACATCCATGCCCGAGGCAGGATTCGAACCTGCGAACGTAGCAGTCGCGCGGTTCCGGACGGAGCGCCTGAACCGCTAGACCACCGCGGCCGGCGGATTCCTTCCCCAAACCAACCAACCAACCAACCAACCAACATACCCGAAACAAGCTATCTCCAAACCGCCTTAAGCACAGGGCAATTTCAGATCAGGTTGAGGACAAGCCGCGAGAGGGTAAGGAATTCAGCAGTCAAGTTGACGCGTCCACGAAGGCTGCAGGGTGGGAATGCAGAATGGGACTGAGGAAGTTTCTTACGTATCCCCAGCTGATCGATACGCGGGATAGGCCTTGCCCCCACATGCCAGAGTGTGGGCGCCAATCCCGTGCCCATAGGAGCCTCCTGCTCTGCTCCCAAAGATGTGTTGAGAGAATGATGACGCTACGCAAGTTACACCGACAGTATCTGCGTCGGTGGAGCCGGCGCTTTAGAATCGGTACCAGCCGATGTGATTGTTTTGGGTGGAGGAGGGGGGGGGGGGGGGGTAAGTGAGCGAAGGTGACGAAGCAACTCGACGCTTAATAGACATTTCTGGCCCAGTGAATAACTGGGCACATGCAGTGCGACGACAGGCGTATCGAATCGCCACAATGAACATCAGTGCACTGGAACAATGGTGCAAGTCCATCTGTTGTGTGAGATACTTTGTGTGTCGCATATTGAGTGTGCATTGTTGCAAGAAGTGTGCTTAGAGTTGCCCCCCAACTTCTGTGGCTATGCAATACATCTGACACTGTGTGATCAGACTGGCAGTGCTATGTCTGGAACAGCGCTGCAGGTTCGAATCCTGCCTCGGCCATGGATGTGTGCGATGTCCTTAGGTTTTAGTAGTTCTACGTCTACGGGACTGATGACCTCAGATGTTAAGTCCCGTAGTGCTTAGAGCCATTTGAATTTGGCAGTGTTATGGCGGTACTGAAGCGTGACGGTACTGACATCGAAGCTGTGACTTACCTCTTCTCAGCCAGGAGTCTGGCGATCACGGCGCTGGGCACACGTATTACTAATGTTTACCCTTCGTCATGAGAGACTGCAGTTCTACTCGGAGGAAATCGGCCTCCACTTTCCTGGCCGTTACGATCAATATACACTACTGGCCATTAAAATTGCTACACTAAGAAGAAATGCAGATGATAAACCGGTATTCAATGGACAAATATATTACACTAGAACTGACATGTGATTACAGTTTCACGCAATTTGGGTGCATAGATCCTGAGAAATCAGTACCCAGAACAACCAGCTCTGGCCGTAATAACGGCCTTTATACGCCTGGGCATTGAGTCAAACAGAGCTTGGATGGCGTGTACAGGTACAGCTGCCCATGTATCTTCAACACGATACCACAGTTCATCAAGAGTAGTAACTGGCGTAATGTGACGAGCCAGTTGCTCGGCCACCATTGACCAGACGTTTTCAATTGGTGAGAGATCTGGAGAATGTGCTGGCCAGGGCAGCAGCCGAACATTTTCTGTATCCAGAAAGGCCCGTACAAGACCTGCAACATGTGGTCGTGCATTATACTGCTGCAATGTAGCATTTCGCAGGGATCGAATGAAGGGTAGAGCCACGGGTCGTAACACATCTGAAATGTAACGTCCACTGTTCAAAGTGCCGTCAATGCGAACAAGAGGTGACCGACACGTGTAACCAATGGCACCCCATACCATCACGCCGGGTGATACACCAGTATGGCGATGACGAATACACACTTCCAATGTGCGTTCACCGCGATGTCGCCAAACACGGATGCGACCATCATGATGCTGTAAACAGAACCTGGACTCATCCTAAAAAATAACGTTTTGCCATTCGTGCACCCAGGTTCGTCGTTGAGTACACCAACGCAGGCGCTCCTGTCTGTGATGCAGCGTCAAGGGTAACCGCAGCCATGGTCTCCGAGCTGATAGACCATGCTGCTGCAAACGTCTTCGAACTGTTCGTGCAGATGGTTGTTGTCTTGCAAACGTCGCTATCTGTTGACTCAGGGATCGAGACGTGGCTGCACGATCCGTTACAGCCATGCGGATAAGATGCCTGTCATCTCCACTGCTAGTGATACGAGCCCGTTGGGATCCAGCATGGCGTTCCGTATTACCCTCCAGAACCCACCGATTCCATATTCTGCTAACAGTCATTGGATGTCGACCAACGCGAGTAGCAATGTCGTGATACGATAAACCGTAATCGTGATAGGCTACAATCCGACCTTTATCAAAGTCGGAAACGTGATGGTACGCATTTCTCCTCCTTACACGAGGCATCACAATAACGTTTCTCCAGGCAACGCCGGTCAACTGCTGTTTGTGTATGAGAAATCGGTTGGAAACTTTCGTCATGTCAGCACGTTGTAGGTGTCGCCAGCGGCGCCAACCTTGTGTGAATGCTCTGAAAAGCTAATCATTTGCATATCACATCATCTTCTTCCTGTCGGTTAAATTTCGCGTCTGTAGCACGTCATCTTCGTGATGTAGCAATTTTAATGGCCAGTAGCGTAATTCTAGCTTTAAAAACCAAACAGCAGCCTACCAGGCCATGTCGAAGAGTCCGCGAAAGTTCACAGAAGACAACGCTTACCACACGTTTACCCTTGCACTGCTGACACAGCAATAGTTACTCCCTACATTATTGATACAAATGATATTCTCCCCTCTAGTATATTACGACTGTGGATATTAACCTACATATCTTCCAATGGTTCAAAGAGTTTTGCAACATATGCGTCGATGTTTCTTTGATAGGAAACTACTGTACTTTGTCAATATTAGTACGTACAGTACTTACTGATGTAAAGCCTCTCCCCCCCCCCTCCACTGCCGACTAGCCGCGCGGCAGCCCGCTCTGCAGATTAGTGTTGTAATCCGGTGTGCCGGCCAGCCCGTGGATGGTTTCCAAGGAGGTTTTTCATATTCCTTGGAGGCTGGTTCCCCTTATTGCGCCTCAGTTACACTGTGTCGGCTATTGCTGCGCAAACACTGTCTCCACGTACGCGTACACCGTAATTCCTCTACAATGCAAAAATTTGGGGTTACATTCGTCTGGTATGAGGCGTCCCTGGGGAGACCACACAATAACCCTGAGTTCGGTGTGGGCCGGCTTTGAGGTGGGTGAACTGCTGTGGCCTATTGTGGGGTTGCGAACGACTGAGGGCTACGGCGGGGCAAAGCCACTCCGTCGTTTCTAGGTCCCCGGCTCAATACACATACACATACCTACTGATGTAAAAGTAAACCTGAATTTTCAGAGCACTTAAACAGTGTGCACTTGAGTCTGGAATCGCGAACGGGGCAATGCACTTTGTGAAGACTGTCCAGTCTGTCAGCACGCCGTTTAAAGGGGACCACACAGCAATCGGTTCTTTGTAAATTTTTACACTTACGGTACGTGAAAATCACGTTCAAATATTCACAACCAAAAAATTCTCGAGAAAATAGGCTTTGTAGCCTCCCAAAGAACTTCAGGAACTTTGATTCTCAGGATCTATGCACCCAAATTGCGTGAAAATGTAATCACACGTCAATTCTAGTATAATACAGGGTGATTCAAAAAGAATACCACAACTTTAAAAATGTGTATTTAATGAAAGAAACATAATATAACCTTCTGTTACACATCATTATAAAGAGTATTTAAAGAGGTTTTTTTTCACTCAAAAACAAGTTCAGAGATGTTCAATATGGCCCCCTCCAGACACTCGAGCAATATCAACCCGATACTCCAACTCGTTCCACACTCTCTGTAGCATATCAGGCGTAACAGTTTGGATAGCTGCTGTTATTTCTCGTTTCAAATCATCAATGGTGGCTGGGAGAGGTGGCCGAAACACCATATCCTTAACATACCCCCATAAGAAAAAATCGCAGGGGGTAAGATCAGGGCTTCTTGGAGACCAGTGATGTAGTGCTCTGTCACGGGCTGCCTGGCGGCCGATCCATCGCCTCGGGTAGTTGACGTTCAGGTAGTTACGGACAGATAAGTGCCAATGTGGTGGCGCTCCATCCTGCTGAAATATGAATTGTTGTGCTTCTTGTTCGAGCTGAGGGAACAGCCAATTCCCTAACATCTCCAGACACTGTACTCCAGTTACAGTAGCACCTTCGAAGAAAAAGGGACCAAAAACTGTATTGGCTGAAATGGCACAGAAAACGTTCACCTTAGGCGAGTCACGTTCATACTGAGTTGTTTCCCGCGGATTCTCAGTGCCCCATATACAGACATTGTGACGGTTGACTTTCCCGTTAGTGTGGAAAGTTGCTTCATCACTAAACACAATCTGTTGAGCGGTCGCCATCTTAGCATCAACTGACGCTGACGCCTAGTCAACAGCGCCTCAAGCGAACAAATGTACAACTAAATGAAACTTTATAGCTCCCTTAATTCGCCGACAGATAGTGCTTAGCTCTGCCTTTTGTCGTTGCAGAGTTTTAAATTCCTAAAGTTGTGGTATTCTTTTTGAATCACCCTGTATATTTGTGCAATGAATATCCGTTTATCATCTGCATTTCTTCTTGGTGTAGCAATTTTAATGGCCAGTAGTGTAGGTTAATATCCACAGTCGTAATATACTAGAGGGGAGAACATCATTTGTATCAATAATGTAGGGAGTAACTATTGCTGTGTGCAAGGGTAAACGTGTGGTAATCGTTGTCTTGTGTGAACTTTCATGGCCTGGTAGGCTGCTGTTTGGTTTTTAACGCTAGAATTAGGAATCACCCTCACTAGAATGCCCCCTGTAAAGATACGTGGACAAGTTATGTTGCGCTTCAGCATCTTTTTAGTGGCACATGATATGGAACTGTGTGACGAAAAAGGAGTAAGAAAAAAGACAAGTCAAGTTGTATCGCGGTGCTTCTGTTGTTAATTACCCAATGAATTCGAGAGGTAAATACTACAAATCATCTCACTTTGGCACTCTCTGACTGTGACCTACGTATTTCGGACGACAAACGGGATGTTAAACAGTTTAATTACACAGCAAAACGCACTTTTTTTTAGCAACGACTATAAATAACCAATAATAACTTTCCAGATTCCAACCCAGAAAATATGTGTGCCGCGATTCATTGCCAAATAGGCATCATCCTGAAAGAAAAAATTTTTAACACGGCTTTCTATAACATAGACGCAGAAGGCAAAAATCTAACTGGTAAATAAGGGAAAAATAGGGCAGAGAGTATCACGGATATGATGAGCGATTTGGGGCTGGCATGGCAATCATTGCTGCGAAGTCTTTTCACAAAATATCAGTCATCAACTTTCTCCTTTGAATGCGAAAATATTTTATTGACGCCAGCCTTCATAGGGAGATATTACCATCGTAATAAAATAAGAGAAATCGGAGCTCGTATGGACAGATTCAAGTGTTCATTTTTCCCAAACGTTGTTCGAGAGTGGAAGGGTAGAGAAATAGTCCGAAAATTATTTGATAAACTCTCTTCCAGGTACTTAAGATGAATTGGAGAATAGTGAAGTAGATGTAGATGTAGATGTAGGAAGACATAGAGTACCCTCTTAGAAAAACGGGTGTGTGTCACATTATACAGGAAAGACAGGGAAATCAGTACGAACAAGGCAGAACGCAATAGATATTGGAAACTCCCCCTTTACACAGCATTTTTATTTACCAACCACGAATATTTTGTATATGCTGAAATACTGCACTCATGGTCGAGAGGGCATGTACTCTGACTAACATTTTGGAAATAAAAAAGGATCAGTAGAGTCATCGATTACACCGACAGAAAAATCAAGACGATTTTGCTTTTCCACTTGTTGTGAATACCACCAGAATAACTAAGCAGACTGTTCTCTCCTCTTTCTCACACATCCTGTGCCGGCCGGTGTGGCCGTGCGGTTCTAAGCGCGTCAGTTTGGAACCGCGTGACCGCTAGGGTCGCAGGTTCGAATCCTGCCTCGGGCATGGATGTGTGTGATGTCCCTAGGTTAGTTAGGTTTAAGTAGTTCTAAGTTCTAGGGGACTGATGACCTCAGTAGTTAAGTCCCATAGTGCTCAGAGCCATTTGAACCATTTGAACACATCCTGTGTTTGTCAGTAACATACTGTGTATCGAAAACTCTATGGTACAATAATATTGTCAAAATCACTAAATAACCTTGGCTCACCCTTGTGTTGTAAACACCGTGTTGCGCGAAACTCTCTGTTAAAACTTCCATCAGTTTAACCCACTATCAATACTGGGTAAGGAGACAGTCAATATGTATCACGTTGATCAGTACTTCAGTTCGCGTATGTAGCTGAGCGGTTAGCATGTTTTACTGTAGTGCAGTAGGCTCAAGTTCGATATTACACTAGACTTTTGCTAAACCGGCTATTTCTCGCGCATATGGGCGTCGGATTAGCAGAAGTGCCGTATTGTTCAGAGTGTCTAAAGTTTAGTATAAACACATAGGGCTTGTACTTTATCAAATCAAAAGATACATTCATTTTTACCGAAAACTTAGTCCTTGAGTGTGTACATACATGTTAGTATCACTCGACATTCACTGTGAAACATGTCCCAAACTTTTATTTGTCACCACGATGATACGCGACGGTAGTATGCTTTATCACACAACGGCTTTACAATCATTTCGTAGGTCCTGCCATGTTTCTGATGGTTGCATAATGTACTCCAGGAAGACGTCTCCAGCTTTAGCACCAACAGTTTGAAATATCCTCATGTTCTCTCCTCCTATGTCCCCTTCATCAGTTTCATCGTAACTTTTCTGTGAGCTTATGATTACCTCTTTTCTGCTTAAGTTTGATCATAAATAGTTGCTCGTCCAACACTGTTGCCAGCAACAATGGTTTTCTGCGAAGAACCTCAGTTTAGTTTATATCTAATTTCAAGTTTCTGCTTGAGGTCTAGCATAACATGTTTCTCTTTAGAAGCCATGATAATGATCTGTAAGGAAAGCCACAATTTCAAAGTGTACAGGAATGTAGAACTTTGTAATTAACTAACAACATTGTTGCAGACGAAATTTCATTATTGTAGGAATCATTTCAAGGTTGAACGACAAGAAACTGGAAGTGTGTCTGATTACTGAAAGGCCGGACTACTGAGGGCCGTATTAGCGAGAGTTCAGTGTGCTGTGCATAGTCGACGCTACACTTAAATCTTAAATGAGATTACTGCCTGAAGAAAATATAGCGCTTGAAAGAGTGTCACACAGGTTTTTTTTCCTGTGACTAAGAGTGGAAATCAGACTCCAGTTAAAGGAAAAAGATGAGTGACAAAAATTTGCTACATATATGTACTGTGCGATAAAGTGTGTCGAGCAACAAGAGTCGTTTGCGAGGAAAGTCGAGGCGAAGGCCGTCCGCCACCGCAGCAACGCCAACGACATCTAGAAGCAGTTTCTCCAACCTTCTGGACTTGCACAGACGACATGCGCTTCTCGTATCTGGTGCTGCAAGGTAACTCGTTTGTTAGTGATTTGTTTTATACATGACACAAGCGTTCTGAGGACCAATCAGAGCAGTACTAAATAGCAGAGACGGCCTATAACCTTACCTATGGAAGTCGCTAACTTACGGAACTGATTAGAATGGAGAGCCCTGCTGTGTTAGAGTCTAATGGTTAACATTAATGAAAAAACATTTTTATTTAATTAGTAGATACACATTTTTATACATCCGAGGGCTGGAACTGTTCTCCCAGGACAGTCTCAAGACGGGAATACTTTTGTCGCCGTCTCCGTCGCCCCGAGCCGTCTCTACATTCTACGCCTCCTTTCTGCCGTTGCCGTGAGCCGTCGCTGTCTTCATCGTTATTGCCGCTGTTCGGACAGCCACCTCTGCTATACGCCTGTGACGTTGCAGTCGCCGCTCTACGAATCGCTCCCATCATACCCTGTTTTCGTCTTACTGTTGGTTTCCTTCACCTTCATCGCTGAACAAACCTACATCCACCACACCGACGGTCATTTATCACAAATTTACTCCACTCTTTCCAAGGGCGCCCATACCTGGGGCAAGCAGCAAGCAGGACCGCTCCTCCCCCCCCCCCCCCTTTTTCCCAGCTCTTTGGGAATGGAGGAAATGTATTGCAGTCAAATGTTTTTCTTCCAAGAAATAGTAGGTTTTAATAGCGTCGAAACTGGAACTTTTTATGGCTGCTTACAAGTCACCATTCGTCTTTCAAAATTTTAAAAATTCTTCATACCCTCAGGTCCAGGTCCCTCCCCTGGCGCTCTATGGGCGCCCTTCATTCCTACAGCTATGTAGTACTTTACGACTTGTACGGGGCAATCAAAACGTTTCCATTCGAGGGCGTAGCTGCCGTGTATATGAAACGTAGCGCGACTCCGATGCGGGTATAAAACCATCGACACACAGTCAAAGGGATAGTGTGTCTTTCCGACGTGCCTGCGGTAAATGCGGAATCATGAACTATAGCATTGTTATTACCAAATACGTCCAAACAGGACCAACGTGCTGTTATTCTCTTCTCTGCTGCTGAAGGGCATACACTGGTAGAAATCCGTCGCAAGACGAAGTAGCGCGTCTGTCGGAAACGACCGTTGTGAAATGGTGCGCCAAGTTCATGATAACTCAGGTTCCCATATCGTAAAATGTCGTAACGAAAAAGTTTCTCCAATTCGAATGTGAGACACTCAAGCATCCGCCTTAGTGTCCTTAGTACTCCGCATGCGGTTATCACGGCTTCCGGCCTTTATAAAGGCCTTGAAGGGTCGTCGGTTCCTGTCGGACGAAGATGTGCAACAGGCAGTTACAGACTTCTTCATGCAGCTGGACAAGGTGTTTTACCGAACGGGTGTATTCAACCTCATGCCTCGGTGGGATAATTGCCTCAATGCTCATAGCAATTTTGCCTGAATGGCACAGTTCTACCTATTCTGGACCGTACGGCATCCGCAAGGAAACATTTTCATCGCCCGTTATATTAAATGTCCTCATATGTTCTTCCGTTTCTCCCACATTTCGTGCCGTTAGGGCAATTCTTCCGGTTTTCCACCAGTTTAAGAGTCATCACACTTATCACACCTTTCATTTTCAGCATATGCAACCCCATCAACCAACTCTCACCGCCTGCACTACATGAACGGCATCAGCAAGCAGGAGCAACAAACTCACCTTCGCCATCCTCAGCTGCACCACCTACATATCCTGCAATGTTAACAGCGCCAGCATCTACGTCGACTCTACCACCACTATCATCGTACCGGAAGGACAATGCTCCAGGTAAAAAGTCCCACCGTAATAAATCTCAAACCAGCAACCATCCAACATCCTCCAACAACTTATCCCGACAAACTTCCCAGAAACGACCCAGTACTCATGCTCAACCAAATCCTGAAGAAAAACAAAAAGAAAAAAAATTGCTAAACCCTATAATCCGTAGTCTCCGCTGCCATTATCCCCAAAACATGTAATCCAACGTATTCCTTCTTCTTATCCCATTCTGACACTAAATTAGTAAACCCTAATATCCTAGCCTTGCGAATCGAAAAGCACCTTCCCAACCCAAACATTTCTCATATCATACCTCGCAAAGGTTCCGTTATCAGCAAGTCCACAAGTCCCGAATTTCACTGAATCCAGATGCAGAAATTCCGTACTACAAACGTTTGCCCCCATGTTACTTTGCTACCAACTGGTCCCCCACGTCCCAGACAATCTTTGTCGTCCTGCATGCCGTCCACACAAACTACCGTTATCAAAGGGGTTGATCAAAGAAGAGGAGTTGGAGGGGAGCTCAGTTCCAACCTTGACTCTCCGATAAGAATAGCCTTTCGCAGCTGCAACAACTCCAGCCCCTCATCCATTGTCCGCATCTTCATGAAATCCCCAATTACGACTGACCACCGTATCACCCTTTGCGTCCACCTGTACCACTCTCGTCTCTGCGTTGATCCCTCCTATTCCCAAACTCAAACACACTGATCCCAACTCTGCCTTATCTACAATGACTACTTAATACAACACTGCGAAAGCGCTCCAACCTGTTTCCACTGCGGATCCTTTTAAAACAGTGCTCCAACTTTCAATCTCCAGCTTTCTGTAACAACTGCAATAATGCGATTTCACCTATTCCCATAAAAGTAAGTGCATAGCTCCTGTGACTAAGCCTGAATTTCCTATCCCCATTCGCCGAAATGGTACACCACCCGCACTCTAACAACTCCCTTTATCACATTCCTGCCACTGAAGACTTTATCTGTCGTTCAGATCCTTCATCCTTTTGAACGATCCCAGACCTTAGCTGCCTGCTCCATGTTCCAGTTAAATTCCTCGCAATATGTTCTTAAAATCACTCCAATTTACTTTTCTCACCTCCTGATACCAGTGCATAATCTCACATTTAATCATTCTTGTGCAGCACGTTCTTCTCTACCCAATTTTCAATCTACAACATAATCTTTTCTCATAATTACAAACCTCAACACCTTCAAGTACCAACGTAGACCCACAACACCTGTTCCAAAGCCAGCTCCTTATCCATACACAATACCTTCATTCGTTCTTGACATTCCACTCCAACAGCACTCTTTTCCTGAAGCTATCGTCGCAATTCCTGAAGATTTCCGCCACCAAAAGTTCATCAACCACAAGAGAATGACCCTTCAAGCCTTAATCATTACATAACTGTGACCAGTTTACGTTTTCTTCACTTCCTATCACCTTTTTAAAGTTGTAACCACCTTCGTATGTTTCAGACCTGTATGACTGATGAGTAGCCACACTGCTGCTGTCAGCTAACCCCCTGTAGGGGGAATGAAATGAACAAGAAAACGAAAAGAAAAGAAATATTTATTTTAATTTAAAACTGGCATAAATGAATAACGTTTCGTTACTCAACATATAATTAACATTCGTGGCGTAGTTTTTTGCAGGTTCGTTTTTACTGTGAGCTGTTTGAAATCTGTCTGATACCTGATGAGAACAGTACGTGCAAATTCACTTAAAAGTTCAACATTTTCTTCACACTGATAGAATCACGGAAAAAAATTGAATCCACAAGAAGGAGTTGTGCGACATAAACAAACGTTGGTAGGCGTGTTTCTACAACTGAAACATGATGTCCATTCCGATTTCACGCCAGTCGCGTAAGAGGGGCGGTAGTAGCACCATTCTTCTTCTTCTTCTTCTTCTTTTGCTACCGCCTTTGTCCCGCATGGGGCACAGGGTCGGCAGGGTTAAGTACGGATTTGGCATGGTTAATTTTAAGGGGTGGCCGGATGCCCTTCCTGCCGCCACCCCATACCCCCTGGGACGGAATTAGTGTACCCCAGCTGTCTGCGTCTAGTGTAAATCGTGAAATAGTGTGAATGTGTTTCAAATGTCTACGAGTCGTGTGATGGCCGCGGTGGTCTAGCGGTTCTAGGCGCGCAGTCCGGAACCGCGCGGCTGCTACGGTCGCAGGTTCGAATCCTGCCTCGGGCATGGATGTGTGTGATGTCCTTAGGTTAGTTAGGTTTAAGTAGTTCTAAGTTCTAGGGGACTGATGACCACAGATGGTAAGTCCCATAGTGCTCAGAGCCATTTGAACCATACGAGTCGGGTTAGGTTAGGTTAGGTTAGGTTAGGTAACTGAGGCGGGACGTGGGGACCAGCCTGGTATTCACCTAGTAGGATGTGGAAAACCGCCTAAAAACCACATCCGGGCGAGGCGGCACACCGGCCGTCGTCGTTAATCCGCCGGGCTGATTCGATCCGGGACCGGTGCGCCTACCCAAGTCCAGGAAGCAGCGCGTTTGCGCTCTCGGCTATCCTGGTGGGTGGTACTAGCACCCTTATGAGGATGAAAATTAGGTTTGCTTTAAACACACGCTGTAACGGTTGTGAGCATTAGTTAACTTTGAGATCAGACGTGGTGAGTTGTTGTTAGTCAAGAATCCCTTTAAGGTGACACAGACACCATTATCAACACCTCACTGAGTTTGAACGAGGTCGCGTAATAGGCCTACCAAATACTTGACGTTCCTTCTGCTATATTGCAGAAAGACTTGGCAGGAATGTAGCCACTGTACATGACTGCTGGCAGCGGTGGTCATGAGAATGGACGGCCACAGGAACACCAGGTCTGGATGGCCAAGTGGCACTACTGAGAGGGAAGACCATCGTGTTCGGTGTATGGACCTGGCGCTTCATACAGCATCTGCAGCAGCAATTTGAGCATCAGTTTGCACCACAGTGGCTCAAAGAACGGTTACTTCAAGGACAGGTCCGAGCTAGACGCCGTGTAGCTTGCAGTCCTCTGACCCCAACCCAACACCATTTGCGATTTCAGTGTTGTCAAGCGAAAGATAACCGAAGGGCTGGGTGGAGGTCTGTTCCGTTTTCTGATCAAAGATGGTTCCGGCTCGGTGCCAGTGCCGGCCGTTGTGGCCGAACGGTTCTAGGCGCTTCAGTCTGGAACCGCGTGACCGCTACGGTCGCAGGTTCGAATCCTGCCTCGGGCATGGATGTGTGTGATGTCCTTAGGTTAGTTAGGTTTAAGTAGTTCTAAGTTCTAGGAGACTGATGACCACAGATGTCAAGTCCCATAGTGCTCAGAGCCATTTGCACCATTTAGTTACACCGGTTATTAATGTACCAGCCTTTCACATTTGCAATGGCTTATCTGTTGTTTACACTAACCTGTGGTCTGGCAATATTAATCACTTACGTATGTTACTTAGACAAGTCTATTCCCGAAATTTCATTACGCCATACGAATTATTTTTTGGTGTTGCGATTTTTTCCATCAGTGTATTTATATTTAATGAACTTCAGTGATGAATATGGTGATTCACACGCAAGTGGTCCCTGTAATTGAGGCTCCCCTGCTACAGTTTTTTGTTAGCGCGTACTGTCCTTCTATAATTTTCTCTCAAAAGTCAATCGTTCAACAGCCTGTTCGTGTCAGTCCTTTTTCCGCTTCGTGCTCTTATGTTTTCAGTTACTCCAAATTTGTACCTGTCGAATTGGCGGTGAAAGGAGACATTCATCCCCCACATCAACACTGAACGGACCTTCGATGAACGAATATGAATGTTTAAGTGTCTTCACATCACTAAACCTTTGGATATTGATGAAGTCCACTTTCAATTAAGTTGTTATGTAGATAAGCAGAACTTCAAAAAATGGTTCAAATGGCTCTGAGCACTATGGGACTCAACTTCTGAGGTCATTAGTCCTCTAGAACTTAGAACTAGTTAAACCTAACTAACCTAAGGACATCACAAACATCCATGCCCAAGGCAGGATTCGAACCTGCGACCGTAGCGGTCTTGCGGTTCCAGACTGCAGCGCCTTTAACCGCACGGCCACTTCGGCCGGCCAGAACTTCACGGAATCCTCTTCAGTTTCAGCAGTGTGTGATATTCCGTGTCGCGTCGTGGGGCTATAATTTTGGGGCTGCATGAGGTGCTCCTGTCACTGTGACTGCATCCCACGAGGCACAATGCGTAGCGCAAGGCAAAAGCTACAGCAATGGCTTACTGAATGCGGCCAAATGGACAGCATCGACTGACGTGATTTCCAAAAATTGATACAATTTCGAGTCAGATCAACACATTTTGAATTTCAATTTCGTTTCAACATTTTGAATTAAAACTTCGTAACATCCACTCGTTTTTTTGCAGTTATTTTAAATTCCCCCGGTTGTCTCTGGCGCTCTGTATTACATCATTCTATCTAGGGTAGTAATAAGTGTTGTGACTTGGCGAGACAGCCAAGCCACTACGAGGTAGCCGAAAGTCACGCGTTTAAGCTCACGCAGGATGGCGTGAGGTCTGGAACAGGACAAGGTCTTTATAGTAGCAAAAATAGTACGTAGCTTCTGGAATACTTAACTTTAATCAATAATTGGTGAACATCGGTCTGACGGTACATGCATCACAAGATAAATAGCAATTGATAATGGCGCCTTGCTAGGTCGTAGCAAATGACGTAGCTGAAGGCTATGCTAACTATCGTCTCGGCAAATGAGAGCGTAATTTGTCAGTGAACCATCGCTAGCAAAGTCGGCTGTACAACTGGGGCGAGTGCTAGGAAGTCTCTCTAGACCTGCCGTGTGACGGCGCTCGGTCTGCAATCACTGACAGTGGCGGCACGCGGGTCCGACGTATACTAGCGGGCCGCGGCCGATTTAAAGGCTACCACCTAGCAAGTGTGGTGTCTGGCGGTGACACCACAATAAGGTTTTAATTGTTACCTCGAAAAAATAATGTTGTGTACGATTACCAGGCTGGATTTCGAACAAACCGTTCCACAACTGATAATTTGTTTACTATACGACAGATCTTTGAGAAATACTGTGAATTTAACAAAAACATCCACTGTCTCTTCACTGACTTCCAGCGAGCCTACGACAGCATCCACAGAAGTAGCCTCTAGAACATATTACGAGAATTTAGTATACTCAGTAAAATCATTAGGATGATACAACTGTCCATGGATAGCTCCCAGGCAGCAGTGAAGTTCAGAGGATCCATGTCCCCCACCTTTGCCGGCCGGAGTGGCCGAGCGGTTAAAGGCGGTACAGTCTGGAACCGCACAACCGCTACGGTCGCAGGTTCGAATCCTGCCTCGGGCATGGCTGTGAGTGATGTCCTTAGGTTAGTTAGATTTAAGTGGTTCTAAGTTCTAGGGGACTTATGACCACAGCAGTTGAGTCCCATAGTGCTCAGAGCCATTTTGAACCCCCACCTTTCCAATTAAAACAAGCTTACGACAGGGAGACGCTCTTTCATGTGTACTCTTCAACCTTGCATTAGAGAAAGTGGTTCGTGAGAGTAATTTACATCTACACGATGGTCTCCGATTCGGACACAGTGAAGTAAAACTCCTGGCTTATGCAGATGATATATTGTTGTTGAGTGAAACTGAAGAAGAACTGAAAGACATGTACAGATCTCTCAGGCACAGTGCCAGCAAAATTGGCCTTTTGATTAACCAAGAGAAAATCGAATGTACGGAAATAGGTCGAGTCATAAGCCCAAATCCTTACTTTGAAATTGACCAACATTCTAAATTCAGCAAAGTTCTCCAGTTTAAATACCTTGGATCACGTTTCAACAGTAAAAACATCATAACAATGGATATAAATGAAAGAATAGCCTCAGGGTCAAGAAGTCTGTACTCACTAAGCAACCCACTCAAAAGTAAAGTTTTGTCAATCACCACAAAGATGAAGATATACAACACTATTATCTGCCTCATAGTACTGTACGGTTCAGAAAGCTGGACGCTTACAAAGAATGAAAGAGAAAAACTGAATGTTTTCGAAAGAAAAGTAATGAGAAAACTCTGGGGACCTGTGTTGGAGAATGGCGTATGGAGAATTCGAAAGAACAATGGATTTTATCAGTTAATGAAGCAACCCACTATCATCCACAATTTAAAAAGTAGGAGACTGCAATGGGCTGGACATGTGGCCAGAACAGAAAACAACAGAACCACCAAGAAAGCATTTGAAGGAACTCTCCTAGCAACAAGACCATTGGGCCGACCTCGCACACGGTGGAAAGATGACGTAGTGAAGGACGTCGCAGCATTAGGAATTTCCGCAGGGTGGAGAGAGACAGCGAGAGATAGAAGAAGATGGAAGCAGATCGTTGATGCAGCACGTGGTCTACAGGGTCTGTGATCGCTGAGAAGAGAGAGAAGAATTTTTTTGCGGGTGAATGCCTACTGTTCTGGTACACATTGCAATCCCCGTGGCACTGTACTGATAAATGAGCCTAACCGAAGTCATAAAGACCCGTATCAAACGTTCATTTATTTTTCTGCCTTTGAAGCGAGAACAACGCTGCAACAATCCATTCGTCAGACGCTTCATTGTGGTTAAACAAAGCCCCAGCGTCAGAGCAGCAGTAGCAGCTTATCGTTTGTACACAGTTGGTATACATCGTTTAGTTTAATGCTATTCTTACGTGCTTCCGAGTAAAAATGAAGACTAGCTTTTTATTCATCTATATCTACATCTACATCTACATCTATACTCCGCAAGCCACCTGACAGTGTGTGGCGGAGGGTACCTTGAGTACCTCTATCGGTTCTCCCTTCTATTCTAGTCTCGTATTGTTCGTGGAAAGAAAGATTGTCGGTATGCCTCTGTGTGGGCTCTAATCTCTCTCATTTATCCTCATGGTCTCTTCGCGACGTATACGTAGGAGGGTGCAATATACTGCTTGACTCCTCGGTGAAAGTATGTTCTCGAAACTTCAACAAAAGCCCGTACCGAGCTACTGAGCGTCACTCTTGCGGAGTCTTCCACCGGAGTCTAGCTATCATCTCCGTAACGCTTTCGCGATTACCAAATGATCCTTTAACGAAGTGCGCTGCTCTCCGTTGGATTTTCTCTATCTCTTCTATCCACCCTATCTGGTAGAGATCCCACGCCGGTGAGCAGTATTCAAGCCGTGGGCGAACAAGTGTGCTGTAACCCACTTCCTTTGTTTTCGGACTGCATTTCCTTAGGATTCTTCCAATGAATCTCAGTCTGGCATCTGCTTTACCGACGATTAATTTTATATGGTCATTCCACTTCAAATCACTCCTAATGCATACTCCCAGATAATTTATGGAATTAACTGCTTCCAGTTGCTGACCTGCTATATTGTAGCTAAATGGTAAAGGATCTTTCTTTCTTTGTATTCGCAGCACATTACACTTGTCTACATTGAGATTCAATTGCCATTCCCCGCACCATGCATCAGTCCGTTGCAGATCGTCCTGCATTTCAGTACAATTTTCCATTGTTACAAACTCTCGATATACTACAGCATCAACCGCAAAAAGCATCAGTGAACTTCTGATGTTATCCACAACGTCATTTATATATATTGTGAACAGCAACGGTCCTACGACACTCCCCTGCGGCACACCTGAAATCACTCTTACTTCGGAAGTACTGGTTTTCAGTAGCGCTATATATTTTCTTGTTAAGATTTTGTGCATTTTTTCGATCGTTCGTGCAGAGTGAGTTCAACTTCTTGAATTAGTGTTGCATTTCCTGTAGTGCAGGCAAAATTTGCTTAATGATGGATAGAGACTGCACCTGTTGTGCACAGATGTGAAGGAATTAGCCGCTGTCCTTAAACAGCTGGGGCTGGCCGCGGTGGCCGAGCGGTTCTGGGCGCTTCAGTCCGGAACAGCGCGACTGTTACGGTCGCAGGTTCGAATCCTGCCTCGGGCATGGATGTGTGTAATGTGTTTAGGTTAGTTAGGTTTAAGTAGTTCAAGTCTAGGGGACTGATGACCTCAGATGTTAAGTCCCATAGTGCTCAGAGCCATTTGAACCATTTTTTAAACAGCTGGAAGCCACCGTCAACAGACTTCGAGCTGCTACCCTTGATGCCGTGCCGCTGGGCTAAATGAGACATTATGTTTTGGTGACACTGGTGCCTATAGCGTCGCCTGAGATCCCTGATGCTGCTGCGACTACCGATGCGCACGTCATGGACAGTCGACGCAGGAAAAGTGGAAAGGTCGCGAATCTCTGGGCCAAAGTTGAAAGTGGGTACAGGCTCTACGGCTGCCACTTGCGTCTTAAAAACAAGTTTGAGATACTGGCTACTGCGGAAAGGACATCTGAGGCAGCCTCGTCTGGCAGATCTGTGCAAGTTCAGAGGATGGAATTGCCTTTCAGTGGAAGATCCAATGTTACACTAGTAATGGAGCCCCTCAGAGAAATAGCGAGCAGGTCGGGAAAGAAGGCCAGTGTCCACTCCGTTTGCTTGCTGGAGAGTCACGTCCGAGAGACGGAGGAAGCAAAATGGCGTAAAACTGCAGAAGAGCTAGTGGCCGTCGGTCTCAAAAATTCACACCGAGGCGATGGTTGCGTGGATGGATACCGGCGTCGCAGACGGCCGGACGCCTGGTGCCACCCCAATAAGGAAAAACGGCGCGTGGGCGTGCCAGATGACCCCTCGGCTGAAAGCCTGAGTCCGTCAGCATTCCCGCCCCCACTCAAGTTGGCACCAGGGATCCTTTGCTCTCGGAGGAAGAATACTGTGTAAGTAGGCTTTTTAGGTTTTTATGTTGGTAACGTCACGTAGCACTCTGTATGAAAATCACTGACTGTGCTGCGTGCAGTCTGTGGCTGGTTTGCATTGTTGGAATTTGCTATTGTAGTGTTGGGCAGTTGGCTGTTAACAGCGCATAGCGTTGCGCAGTTGGAGGTGAGCCACCAGCGGTGGTGGATGTGGGGAGAGAGATGGCGGAGTTTTGAGAGCGGATGATCTGGACGTGTGTCCATCAGAGACAGTAAATTTGTAAGACTGGATGTCATGAACTGATATATATATATATATATATATATATATATATATATATATATATATATATATATATATATATATATATATATATATATATACTCCTGGAAATTGAAAAAAGAACACATTGACACCGGTGTGTCAGACCCACCATACTTGCTCCGGACACTGCGAGAGGGCTGTACAAGCAATGATCACACGCACGGCACAGCGGACACACCAGGAACCGCGGTGTTGGCCGTCGAATGGCGCTAGCTGCGCAGCATTTGTGCACCGCCGCCGTCAGTGTCAGCCAGTTTGCCGTGGCATACGGAGCTCCATCGCAGTCTTTAACACTGGTAGCATGCCGCGACAGCGTGGACGTGAACCGTATGTGCAGTTGACGGACTTTGAGCGAGGGCGTATAGTGGGCATGCGGGAGGCCGGGTGGACGTACCGCCGAATTGATCGACACGTGGGGCGTGAGGTCTCCACAGTACATCGATGTTGTCGCCAGTGGTCGGCGGAAGGTGCACGTGCCCGTCGACCTGGGACCGGACCGCAGCGACGCACGGATGCACGCCAAGACCGTAGGATCCTACGCAGTGCCGTAGGGGACCGCACCGCCACTTCCCAGCAAATTAGGGACACTGTTGCTCCTGGGGTATCGGCGAGGACCATTCACAACCGTCTCCATGAAGTTGGGCTACGGTCCCGCACACCGTTAGGCCGTCTTCCGCTCACGCCCCAACATCGTGCAGCCCGCCTCCACTGGTGTCGCGACAGGCGTGAATGGAGGGACGAATGGAGACGTGTCGTCTTCAGCGATGAGAGTCGCTTCTGCCTTGGTGCCAATGATGGTCGTATGCGTGTTTGGCGCCGTGCAGGTGAGCGCCACAATCAGGACTGCATACGACCGAGGCACACAGGGCCAACACCCGGCATCATGGTGTGGGAAGCGATCTCCTACACTGGCCGTACACCACTGGTGATCGTCGAGGGGACACTGAATAGTGCACGGTACATCCAAACCGTCATCGAACCCATCGTTCTACCATTCCTAGACCGGCAAGGGAACTTGCTGTTCCAACAGGACAATGCACGTCCGCATGTATCCCGTGCCACCCAACGTGCTCTAGAAGGTGTAAGTCAACTACCCTGGCCAGCAAGATCTCCGGATCTGTCCCCCATTGACCATCTTTGGGACTGGATGAAGCGTCGTCTCACGCGGTCTGCACGTCCAGCACGAACGCTGGTCCAACTGAGGCGCCAGGTGGAAATGGCATGGCAAGCCGTTCCACAGGACTACATCCAGCATCTCTACGATCGTCTCCATGGGAGAATAGCAGCCTGCATTGCTGCGAAAGGTGGATATACACTGTACTAGCGCCGACATTGTGCATGCTCTGTTGCCTGTGTCTATGTGCCTGTGGGTCTGTCAGTGTGATCATGTGATTGATGCATCTGACCCCAGGAATGTGTCAGTAAAGTTTCCCCTTCCTGGGACAATGAATTCACGGTGTTCTTATTTCAATTTCCAGGAGTGTATATATATAATGACTTTTGGACACTATTAAGGTAAATACATTGTTTGTTCTCTATCAAAATTTTTCATTTGCTAACTATGCCTATCAGTAGTTAGTGCCTTCAGTAGTTAGAATCTTTTATTCAGCTGGCAGTATTTGCGCACGCTGTATTGGCAGTAGTTTGAGTAACGAAGATTTTTGTGAGGTAAGTGATTCATGAAAGGTATAGGTTATTGCTAGTCAGGGCCATTCTTTTTAGGGGTTTTTGAAAGTCAGATTCCGTTGCGCTAAAAATATTGTGTGTCAGTTTAAGCACAGTCATTTACAATTTTTCTAAGGGGACGTTTCATATGGCGACCCTTAGCTGAGGATACCTCACTGGAATCTTCTGATTTTTTTCTTGTAGCTTGTGTAATTAGTGTAGCTATTGTTTATTGCTAGCGCGTAATTATAGAGAGAATTTCCATTGCAGTTGTAGTTTTTCATTGTTGTACAGTAAAACAGTTGTGGCATGCATCTAGATTTACACCAAGTATTTCGCAGCTGCACTAGCAATTAACGAGATATTATTTTCAGTGCTGTGTTAATGTGGTTTCTTATTTTTGCTCTTCAAATTGTGCTTTTCTTGTTATCGTGTGAAATACGTGGTAATTATGGCGTGTGAAAAACGTAACACTAGGCTCCAAATTGAGAAATGATAGTGACGACGAGCGTAGCTTATCAGCACCACCGTGTAATGAATTAACAGACATTCAAAGTAGTAATTTGGTAATTGTGCATAGGGAAATGGAGCGGGCGGAAAATAATGGTGTAGACAGTGAAACAATTAGTGAACAGGGAAGCATTACCGATCGATCGGTCGGCAACAGCTCGCCTCAGGAATCCGAAATGACAGGACACAATCTTGCAAATACTGTAGATTCAGGTTTTGCGTCCTCACCGTTTTCTCAAACAAGTCAAGACACATTTTCTGCTTTTCAAAATGCGAATATTGCCGGTTCAAATGCACTGCCGAATAGCAGTGAGGAACATGTTTCAGACACCAGTGCATTGTTATTACAATTAATGCAACAAATGGGACAAAAGCTTCAAAAATTAGACGCAATGGAACAAAATCTTTAAAAGTTAGACACAATGGAACAAAATCAGAGACAAACACAGCAAAAGTTAGACACAATGGAACAAAATCTTCAAAAGTCAGACACGATGGAACAAAATCAGAGACAAACACAGCAACAGCTTCAAAAGTTACACTCAATGGAACAAACGCTTGAACTAACACGTGAAGATTTAACTGCTGAGTTACTTAATATCCAATCGAAATGTCAAAAAGTCTGTAATGACGTAAAAACACAAATTTGTGAGCATTTTCAACCTATTTTTTCGCGTCATGAAAATGCATTGCAGAATCACGAAGCAGCCATAAAAGAACTGCAAACTATTGTTCATGAAAATCACGACACCTTGCAAGCTAAAACTGACTTAGTTGCATCTATCAATTCAGTTACGCAACTTGCAAAAACTCAGGAAATCTTGAAGGACACAGTAGATACGATTTCAACACAAATGGACACACTGAAACGTGGTTCAGAAAAAGACACTGAGGAAATGTGTTCACCATCGGAGAAAGTAGCCGAACTTTCAGATCAGTTCACTAACTTATCTACGAAGGTAGATGATGATCTGAATGACACAAGATCCGTAGCCTTCACTGACACAGAAAAGTATGAACAAATTAGAAAATTCAAACAAAATCAAAATCAAATCAATACACAGCACAAAAGAGAAATCCGGGAAGTACAAGATCAGCTGGCACGAGTAATACAAACAGTGCATATTTCAGAGGAGACTCGCGCTCCAACACGGGAAGAAGGACTTAGAAATACGGAACAGCCACAAAATAATAACACAGGGCACTTCGGAAATTATGAAGGAAATTGGCAAGGTACACCGTATTTTGAGATGGAACCGCCGACACGAAGTAACAATGATCGATATGCGACTCGCCGACATGATGATTTTGACTATAAGCTGTTCATTACTACACGCAAATTCAAAACATTTTTTAATAATTCTGGCAACGACATTCATCCACAAGCGTGGCTTCATCAATTCTCTCATTGTTTTCCTCCCAACTGGTCATTGGAGCACAGGTTAGAATTTATGTGTAGCTACTTAGAGAATGAACCAGCTGTAATGATGCGATTGGTCATTCACGATTGTCACAGTGAAGGAGAATTTTATCATGCCTTCCTCTCAGCATATTCGTCTCAAGCTACACAAGACCGAGTAAAACACAGCATCATAATGATGAAACATTTCGAACAATCTGAATTTTCCAGTCTTGTCAAATATTTTGAAGACATATTACATAAGAACAGTATCTTTCAAACCCATACAGCCCCTCAGAACTCATCCGCATTTGCTTAATCAAATTTCCTGAACATTTATGACATATTATTTTGGCAGGACGTTGCAAAGACGACATTGAAGCTTTTCAGGGACTGTTACAAGAATTGGAAATTGACACTGCTAATCGCGGAACGCGAAAACAGGAACACAACAATTACA
Source organism: Schistocerca piceifrons (assembly GCF_021461385.2). Lineage (NCBI taxonomy): Eukaryota > Metazoa > Arthropoda > Insecta > Orthoptera > Acrididae > Schistocerca > Schistocerca piceifrons. The sequence goes on along the minus strand of NC_060149.1, from coordinate 783,770,312 downwards.
GAAATAATAACTGGACACGACAAGGCTATTCTTACAATGCAAATCGTGACCAAAACAGACACGACCTGTATGACAACCGTTGGCAGAGTAAAAATAATTACAGAGAAAGATCGCACTTCTATAGTAATGAATATGACAGAGACAATCAGAGAAACAGACATTATGGAAACCAAAATAATTATTATGAAGGGAGACAGAATAACGTCAGACGCAACGGTCCACCGTGCAGTTACGACTCATGGAGAAATTCTCCACCACGTGACCCACAAGAAAGAAACTATGGAATCTACCGACATGACGACAGACGATATAATCGTAACGACAGACCTGAATTTCATCAGAACTGGCGGGATTCAAACAGGGCAGGGCCCTCTCGACACGGTGAATTTGTAGAAGTTACTTCTCCTAATCCCAATAACGACGCGCGCCAACAAAGAGACAGACAATGACTCGCTCTGCAGGCAGCCACATGTGCCGGCAGGCTCAGCGAAAAATAACATAGACGCTAACCTCGAGAAAAATTTTAGCGTTCCTTACCGACGTATACAACATGGTAATTACTTTGAAGTTGAAACTCTGCGCACTAGAAAGGGTAAAGGATTGCACCACATTTCACATGTAAAACCGTTTCTTGAGAGATAATCTGCTTTCTAACTTAGTCTTTGCTATAAAATTTTTCACTTTACATTACTAGTACGCTTTGTCACACTTAGAAACTGTTAACATGCAACAATGTTTTGAAGTTAACTATCCAGTCAAGAACCTAGGGAACATATTTAGACAGTAATTACGAATGCATTGTTATAGTGAACAGACAACACAGTGTTATTGTGTGTGTACATTCTTGCTTTTTAGTTGCAAGATTACATAATGACTATAAGGCTCACATACTTAGAACATATGCAGCTAATGAGATTTTAATGCAACATTTTGGTGTACTTGAAAAGACATTCTTTATTTGAAGTACTTTCTGTGAGATTAAAGATGACTTAGTGTTTGGTTTCTTTGACAGCTACATGATTACATCACGACGCTACTAATGAGTGACACAATTTACATTGTTGCTTTTGCGGTGTATCTGTTTTGTATCTGCACAGTTTTTGTGAACTCTTCTGGAAAGTAAAATATGTTTTAGTAGTAAATTTGTGGTATAGCTACAATGAGACAGCCTTTTCCGAAGCACAACAATACGTTACAGTACAGTACTTACTTCATCACGGCAATAAGCGTAATAACTACGATATCTATACGCAAAGCATTTCACTTTTTTTATTACGAGGTAAGTACATTGACTTCTACATAACTTTGCTTATGGACGACGATAATTACGACAGTTGGCACTTTTTTTTTACCCTTAAGTAATGACAGAGTTTGTCTTACAACAAGCCGCACAGTTTAGCGCTACAATACACGTATTTGAGTGATTAACTTTGTACTTAAAACATTTATTTTTAAAGATTTTTGAATTACAATGATACAAAGGTTTTCTGTGATACATTCCATTGCTGTAATCTGTAACACCTGAGGGTATAATTACATTAATCCTCAGGGGGGTACATGCTTACTTTGTGTACCATGTGTTTGGCAAGCACAAGGAGCCCTAGCTAATATGGTATTTGCGTATACAACTTTACACATCGGTACAATATTTCTCTAACACATAAATTACACACCTATCTGATCATTTAACTGAGAGAGGCAAACATTTTTTTTTACTACATCAGTGACAGATGTTTGCAAAGTTACACAGCTGGATAACTTCACACTTATGAAATTGTATCTTTTCTGTACTTTGTGAACTGTTCATATTTTTTCGGAACCATTGTGATACTATGAGAGCTTTGAATGATGTATATAGTATGGGATCATGATTTTAAAAGTACGTTTGAGGTAGATGACACTATTGAAATGAACAGAGAATTTTTTAGGTTTTGAAATTATTGCAGAAACCTACGACGTTTTTAAGATTTGACTGAGGTGTTATGATGTTATTTTTATGACAACGGTGTGTATTATGCTGTTGAGGTATGTTTATGATCAATAAGGTGATACTGTATGAGGAATTTGATTATGCTACATATTTATAATGATGAAATATTGAAGAAGAGTCGACAAATATGTATATGTGTAATAAGGTAAGGACTAATGAGTACAGGTTAAGGACTCTGATTTGTGGAAAAGGATGTTGGAAACCAAGAATTGTACTTTAAGAATTATGAAATGTGTGTACATGCGTGAATGTATCACAATGCCGGCGAAAATTTTTTTGGACACTGTTATATTTATAGGATTTTGTTTCTACACATTTGTAACGCAAATTCTCGACCTGTGAAATTTTTTAATGAGACTGTCACTGTAGCGCAAACTGCTGTCATAAACATTTCGGTAAAAAAGCTAAGTGACCTTGACGTAATGTGTTGTGGGCGCCCAGCTGAGTGATAGTCGCCTCAAAAAAAAGAAAGCCATTAGGTGGAGAAAAAAAAGAGGCCATTATCCTCGCTATTGACATTTCTTTGTAGAAAGCATCGCAAATACAACACGCTCAAACTTGAAAACATATGATTACACTGTGGAGCTCTTCATTTATGATATTTACTAAAATCCTAATGAAATGATGAGAAACATTTTACATCTATTGTCTTTCTAGTTGAGAGACTGTTTACTGCCTTTGGAGACACCATTTTCCTAGTGAATGACGTGTCACACCTTGCTTTATGTATTTATTTGCTCATTTTGTTTAATATGTAGTTCCTAGCTGCACTGCTGCATTGGTTACAATAAAATTTAATAGATGTACTAATATAGATATTTTATGCCTACATATCCAGTAAATAATAATTTTATGACCTACTTCCAAAAACATGAGGGAGCATAAAAAGACATTTCCCTTCACAGGAATTGCATACATAATTTTTGTCAATGACTGGGTAATTTGTTTCATAGAGTAATTCAAGGTGATGCATCGCTCTAGTGTTAAGATGTGACATAGTTATTAGACATTTCCTATCTTTACTGTAATATTTTTTCTGCTTGAGCTTTGTCATGTTTAGATATAAGTTATAGCATTTGCTGCTGCTGTTTGCCAGGCATAGTGCTACTAAATTTCACTTTGTATTACTATTTTAAGCCAGTTTTACTACTGATTTATTTTTCTTGTTCCTGCACATTGGTTTATATTAGTTGTAATGTAACATTTTCTTTGCTAATTTAGATATACAGTTGCTTGCTTTGCCAATTTGCATTTTTTGTCATTGCTGTTTGTGTTAATTGTTTTGTGCTGTTGCATTGTCTCGTCCCTTAGTTTATGCATCTGAGCTCAGAAGATTTAAGTTAGCTTATGAGGGGGTAGACTATATCAGAAACTAACTATGAAGAATAGGAAAAGAATGCATTGAGAAGTTACATGAAAAAGATTTGGGCCAAAATGAGTATTGTACAACGAGAAATAATTATTTTGAAACAGGATACGAACAAAACAGTAGGGTTTAAGGACAACAGGCCCTTTTTTTTTTGGCAGGAGCAAATGTTGAAATAAGAGGGAAGATCTATGGAATGAAGTTTTGGGTTGGACTACAGTACCAGAGTCTCACTGAAAACAAACCCTGTCCTTTCCTTTTGTGTTATTCCGCTGTGTGTTTGTGTACCTTTGTGTATTTGTGTCCTTCCTGTCTTTATATGTTTATCTGATAAGAGAGATGTTGCAGAATTTTTCTAATACTATGTTATTTTCTTTGTAAAGATGTTTAGACATTATTTATTCTGTTCTGTTTTAATGCTCATGTGTGAAATTAATGTTTCGAAAACTATTCTCATTATTTTATATGTTTACTTATGTCATAATTCCTGTAACACTGATGTATATGTTTATTTCTATTCTTTTGTAAAGCCTGTATTACTACAAATGTTATCTGTATTATTATGTTTTAATGATGTTTTCTGTATCTTTGTAATTGTATTCTCATGTTATAAAATTATAATGGGCACCAGTTCATCAAGTTAAGTAACTTGTAAGCATTCATTTCACTGCACACGTTTTTGTTGGTCATAGTACACACAGAATATGCGAGAAAAAAAGGAGCACTATTAGCATTTGCACGTGTGTTGATAATTCAGCAAGGGACTGGTTTACAGCATTGCTGGTTCTAAGGACATTTCAAAAAAACTTTTTGTTAGTGCACAAGTGGTGGTTTGTGGACTTGCTATGTTGTTCACAAGACTATTCGATGGTGATTGTCTTTACAAGGACTACAGAGGGTCTGCACCTTTGATGACCCACCAATACCATTATTTCTACAAGGACTGCAGTGGGTCTGCACCTCTGGTGGCCCACCAATACCGTAATCTCTAACAGGACTACAGTGGTCTGCTCTGTGATGACCTACCTATCAATATTCTTCAAAACTTCGACTGACTTTGCTGTGGGTTTGCTCTGTTGTGGCCCATTACTTGTCTGCATGTCAAGAGTCAGCATTGTCTTTCCCTTGGAAGGACAACACTACTTCTTCAAGACTGCATGGAAATCCACCACTTCCATGTGCATTTTCTTTTACTGCTCAGACTTTGAGGGAAAAAAACCTGCAATTTTACTGTGATGAATGATCAGGACTGTCTTTATGGACTGTGAGAAAATTTTAGCTTTTGACCAACATTGTATCAATAAGTGCGTGCATTTGATTTATTTGTTATTATAATTATGAAATTTTTTTCAAATCTGTAGTGGACACTGCCCAAAACAATTTGTGAAATTTTTTGTGAGGAGCATGGGGGCTATGTAAGTAGGCTGTTTAGGTTTTTATGTTGGTAACGTCACTTAGCACTCTGTATGAAAATCACTGACTGTGCTGCGTGCAGTCTGTGGCTGGTTTGCATTGTTGGAATTTGCTATTGTAGTGTTGGGCCGTTGGCTGTTAACAGCGCATAGCGTTGCGCAGTTGGAGGTGAGCCACCAGCAGTGGTGGATGTGGAGAGAGAAATTGGCGGAGTTTTGAGAGCGGATGATCAGGGCGTGTGTCCATCAGAGACAGTAAATTCGTAAGACTGGATGTCATGAATTGATATATATATTATGACTTTTGAACACTATTAAGGTAAATAGATTGTTTGTTCTCTATCAAAATCTTTCATTTGCTAACTATGCCTATCAGTAGTTAGTGCCTTCAGTAGTTAGAATCTTTTATTCAGCTGGCAATATTGGCGCACGCTGTATTGCAGTAGTTTGAGTAACGAAGATCTTTGTGAGGTAAGTGATTCATGAAAGGTGTAGGTTATTCTCAGTCAGGGCCATTCTTTTGTAGGGATTTTTGAAAGTCAGATTGCGTTGCGCTAAATATATTGTGTGTCAGTTAAGTGATGATCAGAATAAGTACAGAGATAAATGTATGAGTACATTCAGTTTTGCTCAGCTGTTTGAAAATCATACAACGTAAAGGGTTTACCAGCACAGTAATTCACTAATTTTTCCAAGGGGACGTTTCAACTGTTACTGCGTAAAGTCAGAGCCATCACGCCAGTCGGGAACGAGTGAGCAGAGAGGGCTGTGAAGGAGACGTAAAGCCGTCGGCACACGGACCGTGAATCCGAACGTTGAGCGTTGAGCGTGCCGACTTTCTGGCGTTATAACGTGGAATGGCACGTTCGGGAGTCTTTCCGAACGTGCAGAGCAATATCTGGCATGTCAGATATTCTGAGCGTGCGTTTGAGCATTGAACAATCAGATGGCACAACACCCCCTACGTCACATGCACGCCATCTTCCTTCGGCATTGAGCTGTGAGGCACCATATTGGCATTCAGTTCAAGCCTATACGTTCTGACAATACCACCACATGCAAAGTAGGTTAGAAATCAGTTTAATAATGTTGCTCACGCAGCATATGTTCGCTTTATCGAGCAACAACAATGTTATTGACTGTGGATGGTATTGTCAGAATGGAAATAATGAGGTCACTGTAAAAAAGTCATTAATTTGGCCCTTATCTTGAATGGATTCCCACGTAGATTTCGTCGAAGTCGTTATGGCTGATCTTGTTGATTCTAGGGTGATTCCACTTTGACTGCTAAAAGGTCCAGATCTGTATTTTAGCAATATTTGAAGACCTAACAAATGCGTTTTTCAGGAAATTCTTAATGATCAAACAATCCCAGATCAGAACAATGGTATGGTAGAAATAATTTTTGACTTGTCCACGATCCACATTTTTATTAAACTTCTTGTAAATTCACATATACTTCTTCTTAATTGTCACATCATCAAGAAAACAGTTTTGTATCAATCTTCATATATTTAATTTCCACTTTAACCAAACACAAGACTTGACTGTTCTTTTACAAAACGAAATAACAACTTAACTTCTGCCAAAGTTAATCAAAGACTGCTCTGTGCGCATTCGCGCCAAAACGGTTACAAGTAAGTCAAAGATGATGACAGTCTCACAGAAATGAATACACACAAGAACCATATCACTGTAATATATCGATACATCGGAGCAGCTATACATTAATAAAACCAAATGTGAATATTGTCACAAAATACGTCTGCTACTTCGCAGAAAAGTAGTACGATATTACTGGTATCGAGAACTGGGGTTGGAGTGCCGTAATGGTCACGTATATAAAGAACCATTACAATGTATATATGTCGTTTCTGAGCATCAGCAGATTGAGAATCACTCGAAACCTCGTTGTTAACTGCGTGATTCTTTGCAATAAAATAATGAGAGACATAATATTCGTGGCAAAAGAATTATTGTAACTTGCGTATTATGAGAGTATGCTATTTGAAGGTAGCGACACACTGAGGATCCACCAAAAACACATTGTTCTTGGTACGATTCGTTATAATTAAATTTCAGTTAGTAACATAGCTACGATTAAAGCATTTAGCAAGTGGAAAGATCTTAGAATGGCCATAAATGAATCGTTGTCACTACAGTGTAGTGAGTAGCATTGATACGTAATCTGATGATGGTTCGCGACTCGCGAAGTCTAATATTTTTTTCCTAACATTCGCATATATAATAGGTTCTGATGCTTTATTATTAGTTTAATGTAAGCATATACTACAATATTTGATATTATGTAAGTATAAGTTCAGCTTTTATTGAGCAGTGAGTTTGTTCGATTGGCTTAATCTACAGGACAGCTTGCGCTACTTGTATAAAGATATTTTTTTCCTTTTTCTTTTGAGTTCGTAATTTACATGTTGTAAAGATTCTGCTACTGGGTAGAAACAGTAATCAAGTAAGAATGACCTTAGGGTTTTACTAAAACGTGGGAAAGATAAAATAGTGTTTATGTTATGTGGAGAACTACTGCAAATTAGTGTCGCACTGTTTGTAATGGAACTTTAATAAGCCTGTCTCCTTATTGATTGGACATCGTACTTTCCTTTTTGTCTTACAACATGTACAACGATATTGAAGTTTTTATTTGTGTATATTACATATAGAACAACGTGACTAGGATATGAACAATGGAGGAAATGTGCATTTTAATAGAGCCAACGGAATTTTATGCGCGCCCGTTGAGTAAACAGTGTCATTTACGAACTAGAAACTTCCCAAAACTGCCGCTGGAGTGCGTTGTGATCGCCTATACCACGTTGGGGCCCACGTACCGTATGCACAAGTCACATAGTTCCTGAGCGTTCAGCAGCACGTTGAACTTGGCACGCTCAACGTTAACGTTCGACAGCACGGCCCGTGTGCCGACGGCTTAGTCAATTCCACGCTAACGGACCCCTCTCTAGGACGACAACGTGACAGCAGCGGCCTCTATGCGAAGAGAACACAAGCACCGCGCCCGACTGGCCGCGGCCCAGACGAAGAAAAACGTCAAGACTAGAGACCTGAAGCGCCAACAATATTACTTCTCTTGTATTCGGATTGGTATACTGAAGAACCTTGTTAAATTCATATGTCGCCCTTTGCCTGCGACTCATTTATGTAATTATCAAAGTTAAGTATTCTCATTTACTTTTCGTTATAATACTCATTGATACGATTTGTTTGAATTGTTTGTCTAGCGACCCGAGAAAGTAGGTTCCCTAGACACCCCATATTCAACGACTAGACAGACTTTAACATTTGGCGGCGTGTTGTAAGTTCCAGGTGGCCACGGATTATATTTTGTATGTTGCTGACGCCATAGTTATACGAGGGTCACTCCAAAAGAAATGTACTTGGTCCTTTTTGTCGACGACACAATTAAAGTCGCCGCCCACTATATACACTCCTGGAAATTGAAATAAGAACACCGTGAATTCATTGTCCCACGAAGGGGAAACTTTATTGACACATTCCTGGGGTCAGATACACCACATGATCACACTGACAGAACGACAGGCACATAGACACAGGCAACAGAGCATGCACAATGTCGGCACTAGTACAGTGTATATCCACCTTTCGCAGCAATGCAGGCTGCTATTCTCCCATGGAGACGATCGTAGAGATGCTGGATGTAGTCCTGTGGAACGGCTTGCCATGCCATTTCCACCTGGCGCCTCAGTTGGACCAGCGTTCGTGCTGGACGTGCAAACCGCGTGAGACGACGCTTCATCCAGTCCCAAACATGCTCAATGGGGGACAGATCCGGAGATCTTGCTGGCCAGGGCAGTTGACTTACACCTTCTAGAGCACGTTGGGTGGCACGGGATACATGCTGACGTGCATTGTCCTGTTGGAACAGCAAGTTCCCTTGCCGGTCTAGGAATGGTAGAACGATGGGTTCGATGACGGTTTGGATGTACCGTGCACTATTCAGTGTCCCCTCGACGATCACCAGTGGTGTTCGGCCAGTGTAGGAGATCGCTCCCCACACCATGATGCCGGGTGTTGGCTCTGTGTGCCTCGGTCGTATGCAGTCCTGATTGTGGCGCTCACCTGCACGGCGCCAAACACGCATACGACCATCATTGGCACCAAGGCAGAAGCGACTCTCATCGCTGTAGACGACACGTCTCCATTCGTCCCTCCATTCACGCCTGTCGCGACACCACTGGAGGCGCGCTGCACGATGTTGGGGCGTGAGCGGAAGACGGCCTAACGGTGTGCGGGACCGTAGCCCAGCTTCATGGAGACGGTTGCGAATGGTCCTCGCCGATACCCCAGGAACAACAGTGTCCCTAATTTGCTGGGAAGTGGCGGTGCGGTCCCCTACGGCACTGCGTAGGATCCTACGGTCTTGGCGTGCATCCGTGCGTCGCTGCGGTCCGGTCCCAGGTCGACGGGCACGTGCACCTTCCGCCGACCACTGGCGACAACATCGATGTACTGTGGAGACCTCACGCCCCACGTGTCGATCAATTCGGCGGTACGTCCACCCGGCCTCCCGCATGCCCACTATACGCCCTCGCTCAAAGTCCGTCAACTGCACATACGGTTCACGTCCACGCTGTCGCGGCATGCTACCAGTGTTAAAGACTGCGATGGAGCTCCGTATGCCACGGCAAACTGGCTGACACTGACGGCGGCGGTGCACAAATGCTGCGCAGCTAGCGCCATTCGACGGCCAACACCGCGGTTCCTGGTGTGTCCGCTGTGCCGTGCGTGTGATCATTGCTTGTACAGCCCTCTCGCAGTGTCCGGAGCAAGTATGGTGGGTCTGACACACCGGTGTCAATGTGTTCTTTTTTCCATTTCCAGGAGTGTAGTTATCATAGCGTCCAGCGAACAACGGTGCTATCTCTTCGGTGTAAAAGGTCGCCCTTTCTCTTCGTTTTGTGGAGCCAGATGGCGCGTATAAATTGATGAAACGAACGCCGTCTACAGTGATCGCTATGCCACGTGCCGAAGGGAGATACATGACGTCCTCCAGTCCTATTCCTTCCCTGATGAGAATCGCCACACCACATCCACTTTCATCGTGCACTGAATAATGTGCCTCGTAGCCGTAGAACTCTGGCGGCGATGTGAAACGCACTTCTTGTAGGAATGCAATATCCACGTCCGCAGCGCGTAACATATCTTTCAGCATTTGAATTTTAAGTGGTGTCCGAATGCCATTAATGTTTATCGTGGCAATGCGGTACGCCTGGCGTGTGTTCATCAGTTGTAGGGCGGTGTCATTAAGCGTCTATCTGCACCCCCGGCGCTCCTCACCACACTAAGTTGTTCAACATTTCCCGATCCCTCCCGGCCTCTGGCCAGGGCTATCCTCAATCGTCGCGTTCGTAGTTTCATTCTGTTCCTGCTGGTCCATTTCTTGCTCCCAGTCCCCCAGCATATTTCCGGAACTGGTCAAAGGGTGGAAGGCAACGACGTCACCGCTCTGATGTTGGACAGTTGTCATCTCCACATCTGCCTTCCGGTCACCAGAAGGAGAGTTCAAGGTATCGTCGCTGTGTAATTCCTGCATCGTCATCTCGGTATCTGTTGAATCCACTGGTCTCAGGTCGATACTGTCGTTGTCGTCCACTGTCCCCTCGGGACTATGGCTATCGTCAGCAGAAGTCAGCCGACGTTTCTTTCTTCTCTTCGGCGAACGCTGTTTCCGTTGCCTTGCTTCCGCATCGGCTGTTAGGGCTGCGTATCCTCCGTCTTGGTCTTGGCCTATCACGCTCTCGGTGGAAGCACTGGCAGCCGCCACGGATGAGTCTGGAGCGGCCGTCAGCTGCATCTCTTGTGTGGTGTCCTGTGCCTGCTGTGGTGGAACCGGTGGTCGGAGATCCAGTCCGATGGTGTCCATGTTCTCTATAGGGGGCAGCTGCTGGTGCCCATCGGAAATCTCCCTCACATCGCCTCTCAGGGCTTCCACAAAGGTCAAAGGTAAGACAGGCTGTGGCTAAGCCATGACTCCGCTATATCCTTTCTTTCAGGAGTGCTAGTTCTGCAAGGTTCGCAGGAGAGCTTCTGTAAAGTTGGAAGGTAGGAGACGAGATACTGACAGAAGTAAAGCTGTGAGTACCGGGCGTGAGTCGTGCTTCGGTAGCTCAGATGGTAGAGCACTTGCCCGCGAAAGGCAAAGGTCCCGAATTCGAGTCTCGGTCGGGCACACAGTTTTAATCTGCCAGGAAGTTACCTATATCTTTCCTGACGAGCTCTGATTTCCCTTATTTTATCGTGGTGATCGTTTCTCCGTATGTGGGTCGGTGTCAACAAAATATTTTCGCATTCGGAGGAGAAAGTTGCTAGTTGGAATTTCATGTGAAGTTTCCGTCGCATCGAAAAACGCCTTTCTTTTAATGATGTCCAGCCCAAATCCTGTATCATTTCAGTGACACTCTGTCCCATATTTCGCAATAATACAAAACGTGATGCCCTTCTTTGAACTTTTTCGATGTACTCCGTCAGTCCTGTCTGGTAAGTATCCCACACTGCGCAGCAGTATTCTAAAAGAGGACGGACAAACGTAGTGTAGGCAGTCTCCTTAGTATATCTGTTGTTACATTTTCTTGAGTGTCCTGCCAATAAAATGCAGTTTTTGGTTAGCCTTCCCCACAACATTTTCTATGGGTTCCTTCCAATTTAATTTGTCCGTAATTTTAATTACTAGGTATTTAGTTGAATTACCGGCCTTTAGATGTGACTGATTTATCGCGTAACCGAAGCTTAATGAAATCCTTTTAGCACGCATATGGATGACCTCACACTTTTCGTTATTTAGGGTGAACTGCCAATTGTCGCACCTTTCAGATATCTTTTATAAATTGTTTTGCAATTTGTTTTCATCTTCTGATGACTCTATTAGTCGATAAACGACAACGTCATCTCCAAACAATCCAAGACGGCTGCTCAGATTGTCTCCCAAAGCGTTTATGTAGATAAGGAACAGCAAAGGGCCTATAACACTACCTTGGGGAACGCCAGATATTACTTCTGTTTTACTCGATGACTTTCCGTCAATTAGTACGAACTGTGACCTCTCTGACACGAAATGACATGTCCAGTCCAATAACAAAGACGATATTCCATAAGCACGCAATTTCACTACGAGCCGCTTGTGCGGTACAGTGTCAAATGACTTCCGGAAATCCAGAAATACGAAATCGATCTGAAATTTCTTGTCCATAGCAGTCAACACTTCATACTAATAAAGAGAACGATGTTTTCTGAACCCATGTTAACTGCGTGTCAATAGACCGTTTTCTTCGAAGTAATTCATGTTCGAACAAGATGTATGTCCCAAAATCCTGCTGCATATCGACGTTAACGATATGGGCCTGTAATTAAGTGGATTACTCCTACTACCTTTCTTGAATACTGGCGTGACCTGTGCAACTTTACAGTCTTTGGGTACGGATCTTACGTCGAGCGAACGGTTGTATATGATTGTTACGCATGGAGCTAATGCATCAGGATACTCTGAAAGAAACGTAATTGGTATAGTCTGGACCAGAAGACTTGGTTTTATTAAGTGATTTAAGTTGCTTCACTATTCCTAAGATATCTGCTTCTACGTTACTCATGTTGGCAGCTGTTCCAGATTCGAATTCTGGAACATTTACTTCGTCTTCTTTTGTGAAGACATTTCGCAAGGCTGTGTATAGTAACTCTGCTTTGGCAGCACTGTCTTCGATAGTATCTCCATTCCAATCGCGCAGAGAAGGCATTGATTGTTTCTTGCCGCTAACATACTTCACATACGACCAGAATCTCTTTCGATTTTCTGTCAGGTTTCGAGACCAAGTTTCGTTGTGGAAACTGTTATAAGCATCTCGCATTAAAGTCCGCACTAAATTTCGAGCTTCTGCAAAAGATCGTCAATCTTGGGGATTTTGTGTTCGTTTAAATTTAGCATGTTTATTTCGTTGTTTCTGCGACAGTGTTCTCACCCGTTTTGTGTACCAAGGAGGATCTGCTCCATCGTTTGTTAATTTATTTGGTATAAATCTCTCAATTGCTACCGATACTACTCCTTTGAATTCAAGCTACATCTGGCCTACACTTATATTATTAGTTTGGAAGGAGTTGATCGCACGCCTTCCCCATACAAACGGACAGCACGCTCACTAATATTACATGCACCGTGTGTGCGTCTGACTAGCAGTCATTCCGCGGCAGGTGACGCTGCTATGGCCTGGACAGGTTGATATCGATAGTAGGTGGCCGTTCAAAATGTTCTGGCCGGTCAGTCAACTGGGAGTGAGAGGGCTCATTCATCGCAGCTGCAGCCACTGCACCTGCCGCTGGTGCCCTCCCCCCCCCCCCCCCGTCCCGAGCCAACGGCTGCACCTGGCTGCTCCGGCACTGCCCTTGATGCTGTAAGAGAGTCAAACAGATGTAAACGAGCATGTGATATGGAGCATGTGTTGAAACACGAAGGACTGAGGCTTATTGGGGCCTGGTAAACAGCCATCTGCTCTCGTCTGTGGGGATGGGGTCTCATATATCTCAGTAACGGACGGGTGCAGTGAGTCTCAAGTGTGGTTCTTTCAAGTAATAGGTCGTGACAGCTTGGAACAGAGATAAGTTGAGGAGTATAATTCAATAACTGTTGATGCAATCCCTGAATCAAATAACGTTAAACAGACAACATTCATCTTGTTTTATATTAATTTCAATATTCGAGAATTAGTAAATCTGAAATAAAGAAATAGATTTTGGAGTTCGTATGTTGTAATCAGAAAACAGGAATTGCTACTTCACATTTATTTCGATCAATACTTATGAAGCACTAAATACTTATCTCTGAATGACGCGGACAGAGTTATTACACTACTGGCCATTAAAATTGCTACACCAAGAAGAAATACAGATGATAAACGGGTATTCATTGGACAAATATATTATACGAGAACTGACATGTGATTACATTTTCACGCAGTTTGGGTGCATAGATCCTGAGAAACCAGTACCCAGAATAACCACCTTTGGCCGTAATAACGGCCTTGATACGCCTGGGCATTGAGTCAAACAGAGCTTGGATGGCGTGTACAGGTACAGCTGCCCATGCAGCTTCAACACGATACCACGGTTCATCAAGAGTAGTGACTGGCGTATTGTGACGAGCCAGCTGCTCGTCCACCATTGACCAGACGTTTTCAATTCGTGAGAGAACTGAAGAATGCGCTGGCCAGGGCAGCAATCGAACATTTTCTGTATCCAGAAAGGCCCGTACAGGACTTGCAACATGCGGTCGTGCATTATCCTGCTAAAATGTACGGATTCGCAGGGATCGAATGAAGGGTAGAGCTGCGGGTCGTAACACATCTGAAATGTAAAGTTCATTGTTCAAAGTGCCGTCAGTGCGAACAAGAGGTGACCGAGATGTGTAACCAATGGCACCCCATACCATCACGCCGGGTGATACGCCAGTATGGCGATGACGAATACACGGTTCCAATGTGCGTTCACCGCGATGTCGCCAAACACGGATGCGACCATCATGATGCTGTAAACAGAACCTGGATTCATCCGAAAAAGTGACGTTTTGTCATTCGTGCACCCAGGTTCGTCGTTGAGTACACCATCGCAGGCGCTCCTGTCTATGATGCAGCGTCAAGGGTAACCGCAGTCACGGTCTCCAAGCTGACAGTCCATGCTGCTGCAAACGTCGTCGAACTGTTCGTGCAGATGGTTGTTGTCTTGCAAACGTCCCCATCTGTTGACTCAGGGATCGAGGCGTGGCTGCACGATCCGCTACAGCCATGGGGTTAAGATGCCCGTCATCTCGAGTGCTAATGATACGAGGCCGTTGGGATCCAGCACGGCGTTCCGTATTACCCTCTTGAAGCCACCGATTCCATATTCTGCTAACAGTCATTGGATCTCGACCAACGCGAGCAGCAATGTCGCAATACGATAAACTGCAATCGCGATAGGCTACAATTCGACCTTTATCAAAGTCGGAAACGTGATGGTACGCATTTCTCCTCCTTACACAAGGCATCGCAACAACGGTTCACCAGGCAACGCCGGTCAACTGCTGTTTGCGTATGAGAAATCGGTTGGAAACTTTCCTCATGTCAGCACGTTGTAGGTGTCGCCACCGGCGCCAACCTTGTGTGAATGCTCTGAAAAGCTAATCATTTGCATATCACAGCATCTTCTTCCTGTCGGTTAAATTTCGCGTCTGTAGCACGTCATGTTCGTGGTGTAGCAATTTTAATGGCCAGTAGTGTATAACGAAATTGATATGTGTTGGACAGGACATCAGACATATTTTCTTTAGTGGAATCCTTTTGTAAAATTTTCACTGTGTGCTTGTTATAGGCTTATGTGAGGTACATGTAGCTGGGAGTTGTCATGAAGCAGATATTTATCTACAATCTGTTCAGTTGCAGTTCACATCGATGGGAAATTCTGAAATAGTGTGTTGGAAGTTCTTTATATTTTAAGTCTATACCGGCAGGAATGTTCACGTTAATGCTGTAAAGCAAATGGCAACTCGCTTGGATAAAATTGCCATTGCTGTTGAAACTATCAGTAGGTTAAATAAATATGTCAATTGAAACACAGTCTGTGGTATGGGGTGTTTTGTACTGTGTGAGATCTTTCAAGTGTTAGTACCAATGGACTACAGAAGAAAATTCAAAAAATGGTTCAAATGGCTCTAAGCGCTATGGGAGGTCATGAGTCCCCTAGACTTAGAACTACTTAAACCTAACTAACCTAAGGACATCACTCACATCCATGCTCGAGGCAGGATTCGAACCTGCGACCGTAGCAGCAGCGCGGTTCCGGACTGAAGCGCCTAGAACCGCTAGGCCACAGCTGCCGGCAAGGGAAATTACCACAAGCTCGAAATACTACACTGATGTTGATGTTTGAGAACTGTAGTGACTTGCCAAGACAGCCAAGCCACTCTGAGATAGCCGAAAGGCACGCGTTTACGCTCACGCAGACTGGCGTGAGGTCTGGAACAGGACAATGTCTTGAGAATTGCAAATAAAGTACGAAGATCTTGGAATACTTAACTTTAATCCATAATTGGAGAACATCGCTCTTGATGATACATAATTTATAATCTCAATATAAACTGATAATGGCGCCTTGCTAGGTCGTAGCAAATGACGTAGCTGAAGGCTATGCTAACTATCGTCTCGGCAAATGAGAGCGTAATTGTCAGTGTAGCATCGCTAGCAAAGACGGCTGTACAACTGGGGCGAGTGCTGGGAAGTCTCTCTAGACCTGCCGTGTGGTGGCGCTCGGCCTGCAATCACTGACAGTGGCGACACGCGGGTCCGACGTATACTAACGGACCGCGGCCGATTTAAAGTCTACCACCTAGCAAGTGTGGTGTCTGGCGGTGACACCACAAGAACTTATTAACCGACTTGCCATTACAATTAACATCGATCCTGAACTTCCGGAGATAGGTGAAAAAGATGTGGAAATCATTTCATGATGAAAAAAGAAGTGAAGTGATAGATGTGAATTCAGAAAATTCATTTAACGTAAATGTTTTTTATATCATTGTTGACATTCTAGTGTCCACCTTGAAAACTGAATATGAGACGGCGAAGATTTTAGACAACGCATTTGGGTTTTTACGTAAATTCTCAAAGATAACTAACGATCAGGTCATTGAGACATGCAAGTTCTTTATCGATGAATATCATAATGATGTCACAAACAATTTAGAAGAAAAAATTAAATACTTTAAAAAAACCTCATACTTCAAACACTGGATAAATTACTGTTAAACAATTAGCCCACTTGAACAAGATGCATGTGCTTAAAATTTCAAACTTATTTCCGAATGAATTTGTAGCTCTGGCTCATGTAAAAAATTGTGTCAGATCAACTATACGTCGACATCGTCTCCGTGATTTGGGGACCCTGGAAACTGAATATACACTCATGTTCAGAAAAATCAGAAACGTTGAACGACTAGTGATAGGACGTTCATATTCACACGACATGTACTTTAGTTTGTCTAGCAGACATGCACAGCATTTCGGTCATCACGGTTCATCGTGTGTTCTGTTGCCTACTACGCATATGGTCCACTATGGACCCAGGCAACTTGTTCCAGGAGTGATGGCATTGACGTGTATATGGCGCGAATGGCATCCTGTGGTAGGGCCATCCATGCTGCATTCACCTGGTTCCAAAGTTCATCTGTGGTTGTTGACACTGAGTCACAGCGCCGCACCTGTCGTTTCACCATATCCCACACATTTTCTGGTAGACCAGGGAAAAAGGCTGACAACTTGTGACGCAAAGAAGGCACGTGTTCTATATCTATATTTACATGGATACTCTGTAAATCACATTTTAAGTGCCAGGCAGAGGATTCATCGTACCACTTTTACAATTATCTATTATTCGAATGGCTCTGAGCACTATGGGACTCAACTGCTGAGGTCATTAGTCCCCTAGAACTTAGAACTAGTTAAACCTAACTAACCTAAGGACATCACAAACATCCATGCCCGAGGCAGGATTCGAACCTGCGACCGTAGCGGTCTTGCGGTTATAGACTGCAGCGCCTTTAACCGCACGGCCACTTCGGCCGGCTATTATTCGAATCTCGTATAGCGCGCGGAAAGAATGAACACCTATATCTTTCCGTATGAGCTCTGATTTCCGTTAGTTTATCTTTGTGATCGTTCGTACCTATGTAAGTCGGTGTTAACAAAATATTTTCGCATTCGGAGGAGAAAGTTGGTGATTGGAATTTCGTGAGAAGATTCCGTCGCAATGAAAAACGCCTTCTTTTTAATTATTTCCATCTAAAATTCTGTATCATTTCTGTGACACTTTCTCCCATATTTCGCGATAATACAAAACGTGCTGCCCTTCTTTGAACTTTTTCGATGTTCTCCGTCAGTGCTATCTGGTAAGGATCCCACACCGCGCAGCAGTATTCTAAATGAGGACGGACAAGCGTAGTGTAGGCAGTCTCCTTAGTAGGTCTGTTACATTCTCTAAGCGTCCTGAAAATAAACGCAGCCTTTGTTTAGCTTTCACCACAACATTTTCTATGCGTTCTTTCCCATTTAAGTTGTTCGTAATTGTAATACCTAGGTATTTAGTTGAATTTACGGTTAAAAAATGGTTCAAATGGCTCTGAGCACTGTGCGACTTAACTTCTAAGGTCATCAGTCGCCTAGAACTTAGAACTAATTAAACCTAACTAACCTAAGGACATCACACACATCCATGCCCGAGGCAGGATTCGAACCTGCGACCGTAGCGGTCGCTCGGTTCCAGACTGTAGCGCCCAGAACCGCACGGCCACTCCGGCCGGCTGAATTTACGGCTTTCAGATTAGACTGATTTATCGTGTACGAGAAGTTTAACGAGTTCCTTTTAGTCTTCATGTGGATGACCTCACAATTTTCGTTATTTAGGGTCAACTGCCACTTTTCGCACCATTCAGATATTTTTTCTAAATCGTTTTGCAGTTTCCTTTGATCGTCTGATGACTTTATTAGTCGATAAACGACAACGTCATCTGCAAACAACCCAAGACGGCTGCTCAGATTGTCTCCCAAATCGTTTATACAGGGTGTTACAAAAAGGTACGGCCAAACTTTCAGGAAACATTCCTCACACACAAAGAAAGAAAATATGTTATGTGGACATGTGTCCGGAAGCGCTTACTTTCCATGTTAGAGCTCATTTTATTTCTTCTCTTCAAATCACATTAATCATGGAATGGAAACACACAGCAACAGAACGTACCAGCGTGACGTCAAACACTTTGTTACAGGAAATGTTCAAAATGTCCTCCGTTAGCGAGGATACATGCATCCACCCTCCGTCGCATGGAATCCCTGATGCGCTGATGCAGCCCTGGAGAATGGCGTATTGTATCACAGCCGTCCACAATACGAGCACGAAGAGTCTCTACATTTGGTACCGGGGTTGCGTAGACACGAGCTTTCAAATGCCCCCATAAATGAAAATCAAGAGGGTTGAGGTCAGGAGAGCGTGGAGGCCATGGAATGGCGGTGAATCGAGGAAGTACAGTACGTACTGACGAAACTAAAATGAGCTCTAACATGGAAATTAAGCGTTTCCGGACACATGTCCACATAACATCTTTTCTTTATTTGTGTGTGAGGAATGTTTCCTGAAAGTTTGGCCGTACCTTTTTGTAACACCCTGTATAGATAAGGAACAGCAATGGGCCAATAATACTACCTTGCGGAGCGCCTGCAATCACTTCTGTTTTACTTGATGACTTTCCGTCAGTTACTGCGAACTGTGACCTATCTGACAGGAAATCGCAAATCCAGTCACATAACTGAGACGATATTCCATAAGCACGCAATTTTACTACGAGCCGCTTGTGTGTTACAGTGTCAAAAGCCTTCCCGAAATCCAGGAATACGGAATCGATCTGAAATCCCTTGTCAATAGCACTCAGCACTTCATGTGAATAAAGAGCTAGTTGTGTTTCACAGGAACGATGTTTTCTAAACCCATATTGACTGTGTCGATAGACCGTTTCCTTCGAGGTAATTCATAATGTTCGAACACAATATACGTTCTAAAATCCTGCTGCATATCGACGTTAACGGTATGGGCCTGTAATTTAGTGGATTACTCCTACTACTTTTCTTGAATATTGCTGTGCAACATATGGTCCCGCATTGTCTTGCTGAAAAATTGCGTCTGGGGTGTTGTGGAGCAATCACATAGGTTGTAGAGGACATAGTGCCCTGGACACGCACCAACTATGATTTGTGGTTGTACCTAATAGCACCCCACACCATAAGGCCTCGAGTTGGAGCTGTATGTCTTGTGTGAATGTAGTTACTGTGATGCTGTTCCACCTGGCTGCGGCGAACCAAAATGCAGCCATCATTTTCAAAGAAACAGAACCTGGATTCGTCCGAAAACACAGTCTGATGCCATTCCTGCCCACAATGACGTCGTTTCATACATCATGACATCTAGCATTTTTCAACACATTCGTCAAAGGTAGGCTGAGAAATGCACGTAACCCGTGCAGTAATAAACGGCGACATCCCTGATAGTGTACGATGTGTTACACTGTTCCACTGTTGCGCCAGAACCGAGGAGCACGCAGATCTGTGGTGCAATGCCATTCGGACGAGATGTCGATCTTCTGTTTGCTGATGATACAAGCATAATTATTAATCCAGTAAAAGAAAGTCCGATAGAAAATGATACAAAAAAATGGTTCAAATGGCTCTGAGCACTATGGGACTTAACTGCTGAGGTCATCAGTTCCCCTAGAACTTAGAACTACTTAAACCTAACTAACCTAAGGACATCACACACATCCACGCCCGAGGCAGGATTCGAACCAGCGACCGTAACGGTCGTTCGGTTCCAGACTGTAGCGCCTAGAACCGCTCGGCCACTCCGGCCGGCAGAAAATGATACAAATAAGGTCTTTTGAAAAGTTGTTAATTGGTTTTCTGCGAATGGGCTTGCTCTGAACTTTGAAAAAACACAGTACATCCAATTTTCTGCTGCAAAAAGTGTAATTCCTTCAATAAACATAACACATCAAAAGAAGTCAGTACCCAGGGTATAGCATACTAAGTTTTTGGGTGTACATATAGATGAGAACCTTAATTGGAAATGTCATAGCTTGGATCTCCTAAAGCGACTAGGTTCAGTAACTTTTGCAATCAGAATAATTGCCAATTTTGAGGGTGAAGAAATTAGTAAGCTAACATACTAACATACTTTGCATACTTCCACTGTCTAATGTCATACGGAATAGTATTCTGGGGCAACTCAGCACTTAGGCAAAAGGTATTCACTGCTCAAAAGAAAGTAGTTAGAATAATGTGTGGGGTTCATAGTCGCACATCTTGTAGGCATCTGTTTGAAAGGTTAGGAATTCTTACAACTGCTTCACAGTACATTTACTCAGTATTAAAATTTTTTCTCAACAACATGGACCAGTTTAAAATCAACAGCGACATTCATGATTACAATACCAGAAAAAAGAAAGACCTACCCTATCCTTTACTTAACCTATCTTTGGCACAGAAAGGGGTAAAATATGCTGCTACAAAACTTTTTGATAAATTACCAGATGAAATAAAATGTCTGACAGACAGCAGTAATAGTTTCAAAAACAAATTAAGATCATACCTCCTTGACAACTCCTTCTATACCATAGATGAATTCTTGAATATGAGTAAATAAATCTGGAAATATAATATATGCTTTTTGTGCCATTCAAGAGAATGGGATAGTTAATAGAAATATTTAGGTATAACACTATAATGTAAAAAAAATACCTTGGTTCCTGTGCGCATTTCTTGTGCATTTGACACGTTCCACATCATAAAGGTTTTACCGTGCTATTGATCAATGGAACACGTAACTAACTAACTAACTTCTCGGGGGGTGGTCTGGCTGGTGCGATCTGACCCATCTCGTTGTGTGCTGCAGCCTTCCATCAATCATTCTACACACATCCGTTGCACTGCTGAAACGCTTGGTCCTACAAGAACAGCAATTTCTATCGAGGGTGCAGCACATTCCCTCATACCAATAATGCGCCCTCTTTCAAACTCACTCATCTGACGGTACGATTCGCGCGTACGTCTGCGAGGCATTCTGCACATCTGTTAAAGCCACACTGATCCATTACCTTCGCTTTATTGCGACAATGAGAGCCGCGGGCCCATTTTACCGGTAGGTGGTGTTGCGCCGAGACATCGATGTTCAAATGGTTCAAATGGCTCTGACAAGGGAAACTCCCCATCGCACCCCCCTCAGATTTAGTTATAAGTTAGCACAGTGGATAGGCCTTGAAAAACTGAACACAGATCAATCGAGAAAACGGGAAGAAGTTGTGTAGAACTATGAAAAAAAAAGAAAATATACAAACTGAGTAGTCCATGTGAATGATAGGCAACATCAAGGAAAGTGTGAGCTCAGGAGCGCTATGGTCTTGTGGTTAGCGTTAGCAGCTGCAGAACGAGAGGTCCCTGGTTCAAGTCTTTCCTCAAGTGAAAAGTTTATTTTCTTTATTTTCGCAAAGTTATGACCTGTCCGTTCGTTCATTGACGTACCTGTTCACTGTAATAAGTTTGGTGTCTGTGTTTTGCGACCGCATTGCAAAACCGTGCGATTAGTAGACGAAAGGACGTGCCTCTCCAATGGGAACCGAAAAGATATGATCCAAAGGTCATAGGTCAACCGGCCAACCGATTCCTCCACAGGAAAGCACGCCTGATATATTCTATACGACACTGGTGACGGCATGTGCGTCACATGACAGGAATATGTTATCGACCCACCTAACTTGTACCCTTGGCGAATGGGTAAAAAGATTCTTCTACCTTGCCCGATTTAGGTTTTCTTGTGGATGTGATAATCACTCCCAAAATAGTGATGAAAACATAAGAGTTTGTCACATAAACTGCAACAAATTAATGCAACAGTTTCACAGTCGCACTGTTTTCCCTGTGCTCTGTCAAAACATATGTTTTTAACGTTTTCAAATTTTTCCGTGCGTAGACCGTCAAATCCAGCATATGTCCAAGTAAATCTCAACATGTCCTGGAATTTTGGAGAGCGAATTTGATTATATAAAAAATTAAACTCAAGGGAAGACTTGCACCAAGGACCTCTCGTTCCACAGCTACTCACGCTAACCACAGGACCACGGCGCTGCTGCACTCAAATTGTCCTTTTGTTGCATATGTTGCACATGGACTACTCAGTTTCTATATTTTGCTTATTTTTTCATAGTTCCACACAACTTCTTCCTGTTTTCTCGATTGATCTGTGTTCAGTTTTTCAAGGCCATCTTATAACTAAATCTGAGGGCGGTGCGATGGGGAGGTTCCCTTGTGAGCACAATGCGACTTAACTTTCTTAGGTCATCAGTCGCCTAGAACCTAGAACTAATTAAATCTAACTAACCTAAGGACATCACACACATCCATGACCGAGGCAGGATTCGAACCTGCGACCGTAGCGGTCGCTCGGTTCCAGACTGTAGCGCCTAGAACCGCACATCGATGTTGACCTTGAACTCGCGGGCTGACATAATTCAATGCTAACCATTTTTGCAGAACATACTAACGGTCATATCCTGTGACTATGAACGTCATATCTCTAGTCGTTCAAGGTGTTCTGTGTTTTTCTGAACATGAGTGTAATTTGGAGAGGCAACTATACGTCGATGCTGTGATTCAAACACTTGTTGAATGAAAGGCACGTAAAGCGACAATGGCAGTGTTATAGGCAAGTAGGTTATAATATGCTACCCGTTGCACGACTCATTGCAGTTTACTGAAATGTGTACGGAATGAGTGGGAACACAGCACTCCTTATCACAATGTTACTGGCATCAAACAGTTAGTCAGTGTACTAATAAGTATGATAATTAGTCTTTTCCTTTAAAGTGAAATGAAAGTAAATTTAAAAAATAAAATCAAATGGAGCGTACATACATTTTACAACAAATCATTATTGAGAAGCATCTCAAGTCGAACTTGTAATTTCGTCAGTCGTTTCAGTTCTCTCTCTTGCCGTTTAGGTGTCTATCGACCCATCACCCAGTTCCGTAGCTGTGTTGTTCTCGGGTTTTTGATGTTTCCATCACAACTTTTCAACCAATATTTATTCCTATTCTTTTAGTCTCCTACTCCATGAAACCGTCTTGGCGCTGGTATTCCTTCTCTATATTTTTAGCCTTTGCACAGTCATTCATGATTCATCCGACTTCTGTGTTAGCCCTTTCAAGGCGGCAGTGGAAAATTAAAGACATGGCTTACGACAATTGTTTGTTTTACAACATTCCAAATGATTTTTATCGTAATAGAACATTCGAGGAGGTGTACCGTAACAGCTATTTATAGTTTTCTGAAATATTGGAGGGCATCAAATTAAACAGTTTTGTTGATAGTTATGTCCAGCACTGCGAATTTTTTAACTTCCAGTGGGAAGAAGGAAACTGTATATTGTAACATAAGTGCTGGAGGCACTTCACTGCAAAATGAGTGTGAAAGTTTGAGCGTGATCTTAGCAATGGCACATTATGTAAGTGTGTCACAAACTGTTTTCTTTCTACGAAATTATTATAATTCAGTATGATGAAAATTGCAAATGATTTAGATGTTTTTCTTTTAAATTTGCAGCTACCCCACTCTGTTCTAATTCTGATGAAATTGTGCGTGGGGAACGGAATTGTGAATGCGGAAGATGTGCTTGGAAAAAAAAAATTACGTACTGGAAGCAGGAAATTTAACTTTCAGTGTCACTTCTGTAATTAGGAAACCTGTCTTTTCGCAGTTTCGTACAAAACCAATGCTACCTATTTTAATACTCGAAACTAACAAGGGGAGGCCGCCAGTTGTGAAATTCAGATTCGATTCATACTGCGCATAATAAAAGCTCATGGCCAGAGGTGTAATGTGGCAAAGCACCAAGATGCACTTCTCAGCCGTCGTCGAGAAAATCGACAGTTAATAGAAACCGTTGTGGTGAAATATTCCCTAGGATCCACTATTTCGTCCAGCGGCGTAGCGCAGCGGTAAGCGCTAAGCTTCGTAATCCGAAGGTCGCCGGATCCAATCTCGATCCGGCGATGCAACCTTTTTTTTTTTAGTATTTGTTTTTTGTAATTCATATATATATATATATATATATATATATATATATATATATATATATATATCGTGGGGTCTCTACTCTAATTCGAACGTTTGACTTACACTATACGTATTGGTTTCGGAATATCGTTTCTACGTCTTCCGTTAACTACACGTGTAAACATTATGAAGACAATTAATAACATTTGTGAAATACAACTTTGTTTGCGGAAAACATAATCATGTTCGAAGTCGCCAGTTTTTCCACGACAAACGACTTTCAACAACTTATTATATGCATAATTGTTGCAACTGATTGCCGGGAATTTTATATATATATATATATATATATATATATATATATATATATATATATATATATATATATATGAATTACAAAAAACAAATACTAAAAAACAAGTTGCATGGCGCGAGATTCGATGCGGCTGAGAAGTGCATCTTGGTGCTTTGCCACATTACACCTATGGCCATGAGCTTTTATTATGCGCAGTATGAATCGAATCTGAATTTCACAATTGGTGGCCTCCCCTTGTAAGTGAACAAATTTCACAGAAGATATCCTACTATTTATAATAACAAACTAACTTCAGTAGTTCACTTTTTCCATGCTACGAATAACAGCTGAAACGAAAGAATTTAAAATTTGAATGATGAGCACTGGCTTTTGTACGGGAAACGAAGCACTTGCAGACACTGTACTACTGACAAGTAATGTTTATGTTCATGTCCTCTATGACACCAGAAAATTAGGAACAGTTACTCTGATACACATGTATTTAAACTTTCTGCTCTACGTCGAAATACTTCAGCCTATTTCTTTGGGGACATCTGGTTTCTACATACAATCCGATAATATGGCACTGTCTGCACAACTTTCCCGAACTTTTACAGACTCTGTAACACAGGATAACACTGCATCCAACATGAACGGAACTTGGTGCTGTTAATAGAGGCTCCTTGATACTCGTTCTATCGCATACTGTGATTGAACCCATTACACCATGCACAACCCTTAGTTCGCTGGAATTCCGCCAGCAGTAACCCTTACAATAATAAAATTGCATTTGTGGCCATATGTTTAGCGTTTAGTAAGAACTTACATGTATTCGACATTTCATTGCTGTGAGTATTTTGTCTGTGTCTCCAATATTCCCCAAATAAGGTTACGTTTAAATAATGTCAAACTTTATTTAAAATAACAATAAAATTTGATTGCTATACTTAGAGATGGAGCCCAATCGCATATCCTGCCCCAGTCCCAGTCCTGATTATCAGCGGTCGTGCTGGTTCTGCAGATGAATGCTGAAGACGAAGGGTGTAGATCGCGTAATTACCGAGGAGAAACGGATAAAAAAAGAAATTTGTGGCACAACTGGACTAAAAGGAGGGCACAGTCGATAGGACGGATTCTAAGACATCAAGGAATTGTCAACTAGCAATTCGAGGGGTAAGAATTATAGAGGGAAGCCAAGAGTTCAGTACAGGTTGAAATGGATGTAGATTGCAGTATTTATTCGGAGGTGAAAAAACTTTCACAGGACAGAGTAACATGGCGAACTGCACCAAACCAGTCTTCCGACTGAAGGCCACAACGACAACGCCAGTTTTGTGGGAGGGTGAAAAGAAAAGGAAATTTTGTTCGCTCAAGGCCGAATCTTTTTCCAAAATATAGTAATTAGAAGCGTTATGTAAACGACCTCCTGGTGCGTAACGTCTACGATTCTGCAAACATGTTGCGTTCTACGTATGATTGTTTAGTACTCCTCAAAAATCGAGCTCCCAGTCGGAGACGCCCTTTGTAAAGTCGTTAGTCTGCAAGATGTACTGGCCAGATAGAGGACTGGAGTACTCACGTTTCGGGAGGAGCCATCGCCGCTCAGGGTCCATGTCTCTGCAGCACAGCGCCTACTGAGCTCACCTCTGCTTCCCTCCTCTATCTGCCAGTCCCGTTCTGACAAGCGTTCAGCGTGCCGTGTGGCGGTCGTAGGTCACATCCACGCCGATAGTGAAATTAAACAAAGAGTCATCTCACAAGGGAAGCACACACACACCTCACTCGGTGCTTTCTTTGCACGTTAATTTGTTTATGTACTTTTTCATCTTTGTGTATATACAGGGTGGTCCACTGATCGTGACCGGGCCAAATATCTCACGAAATAAGCGTCAAACGAAAAAACTACAAAGAACGAAAATTGTCTAGCTTGAAGGGGGACACCTGATGGCGCTATGGTTGGCCCGCTAGATGGCGCTGCCATAGGTCAAACGGATGTAAACTACGTCTTTTTAAATAGGAACCCCCATTTTTATTACATATTCGTGTAGTACGTAAAGAAATACGAATATTTAGGTTGACCACTTTTTTCGCTTTGTGATAGATGGCACTGTAATAGTCACAAACATATGGCTCACAATTTTAGACGAACATTTGTTAACAGGTAGGTTTTTAAAATTAAAATACAGAACATAGGTACGTTTGAACATTTTATTTCGGTTGTTCCAACGTGATACAAGTACCTTTGTGAATTTATCATTTCTGAGAACGCATGCTGTTACAGGGTGATTACCTGTAAATACCACATTAATGCAATAAATGCTCAAAATGATATCCGTCAACACCAATGCATTTGAAATATGTGTAACGACATTCCTCTCAACATCGAGTAGTTCGCCTTCCGTAATGTTCGCACATGCATTGACAATGCGATGACGCATGTTGTCAGGCGTTGTTGGTAGATCACGATAGCAAATATCCTTCAACTTTCCCCACAGAAAGAAATCCGGGGACGTCAGATCCGGTGAACGTGCCTGCCATGGTACGGTGCTTCGACGACCAATCCACCTGTCATGAAATATGGTAATCAATACCGCTTCAACCGCACGCGACTTACGTGCCGGACATCCTTCATGTTGGAAGTAAATCGCCAGTCTGTCATGCAGTGAATCATCTTGTAGTAACATCGGTAGAACATTACGTAGGAAATCAGCATACATTTCACCATTTAGATTGCCATCGATAAAATGGGGGCCAATTGTCCTTCCTCCCATAATGCCGCACCATACATTAACCCGCCAAGGTCGCTGATGTTCCACTTGTCGCAGCCATCGTGGATTTTCCATTGCCCAATAGTGCATATTATGCCGGTTTCCGTTGCCGCTGTTGGTGAATGATGCTTCGTCGCCAAATAGAACGCGTGTAAAAAATCTGTCATCGTCCCGTAATTTCTCTTGTACCCAGTGGCAGAACTGTACACGACGTTCAAAGTCGTCGCCATGAAATTCCTGGTGCATAGAAATATGGTGCGGGTGCATTCGATGTTGATGTAGCATTCTCAACACCGACGTTTTTGAGATTCCCGATTCTCGCGCAATTTGTCTGCTACTGATGTGCGGATTAGCCGCGACAGCAGCTAAAACACCTACTTGGGCATCATCATTTGTTGCAGGTCGTGGTTGACGTTTCACATGTGGCTGAACACATACTGTTCCTTAAATAACGTAACTATCCGGCGAACGGTCCGGACACTTGGATGATGTCGTCCAGGATACCGAGCAGCATACATACCACACCCTCGTTGGGCATTTTGATCACAATAGCCATACATCAACACTTAATCTACCTTTTACGCAATTGGTAAACGGTCCATTTTAACACGGATAATGTATCACTAAGCAAATACCGTTCGCATTGGCGGAATGTTACGTGATACCACGTACTTATACGTTTGTGACTATTACAGCGCCATCTATCACAAAGCGAAAAAAGTGGTCCAACTAAAACATTCATATTTCTTTACGTACTACACGAATATGTAATAAAAATGGGGGTTCCTATTTTAAAAAAAACGCTGTTGATATTAGTTAGACCTATGGCAGCGGCCGGCCGAAGTGGCCGTGCGGTTAAAGGCGCTGCAGTCTGGAACCGCAAGACCGCTACGGTCGCAGGTTCGAATCCTGCCTCGGGCATGGATGTTTGTGATGTCCTTAGGTTAGTTAGGTTTAACTAGTTCTAAGTTCTAGGGGACTAATGACCTCAGCAGTTGAGTCCCATAGTGCTCAGAGCCATTTGAACCATTTTTTGAACCTATGGCAGCGCCATCTAGCGGGCCAATCACAGCGCCATCTGGTTTCCCCCTTCAAGCTAGACAAGTTTCTTTCTTTGTAGTGTTTTCGTTTGACGCTTATTTCATGAGATATTTGGCCCGGTCACGATTTTTATACTACTTCTCTACCATTCCACTCTCGGATGGCGGGTGGGGAAAATGAACACTTAAATCTTTCCGTTCGAGCTCTGGCTTCTCTTATTTTATTATGATAATCATTTCTCCCTACATAGTTGGGTGGCATTCGGGAGAGAAAGTTGGTGATAGAAATTTCGTAAATAGATCTCGCCGCAAAGAAAACCGCCTTTGTTTCAGTGACTGCCACCCCAGCTCGCGATAACACAAAATGGGCTGTCCATCTTTGCACTTTTTCGATATCCTCCGTCAAACCTACCTGGTAAGGATTCCACACCGCACTGCAATATTCCAGCAGAGGACGGACAAGTGTAATGTAGGCTGTCTCTTTAGTGGGTTTGTCGCATCTTCTAAGTGTTCTGCCAAGAAAGCGCAGTCTTTGTTTCGCATTCCCCACAATATTATCTATGTGGTCTTTCCAATTTAAGTGCTCGTAATTGTAATTCCTAGGTATTTAGTCGAATTGACAGTCCTTAGATTTGTGCTATTTATCGTGTACACAAAATTTATCGTATTTCTTTTAGTACCCATGACCTCGCACTTTTCTTTGTTTAGTGCCAATTGCCACTTTTCGCACCATACAGAAATTCTCTCTAGATCATTTTGCAATTGGAATTGATCGTCTGATGATTTTGCTAGATGGTAAGTTACAGCATCATCTGTAAACAATCTAAGGTGGCTGCTCAGATTATCACCTAGCTCATTTGTGTGAATCAGGAACAGCAGAGGGCCTTGCGGAACGCCAGATATCACTTCTGTTCTACTAGATGATTTACCGTCTATCACTACGAACTGTGACCTCTCTGTGAGGAAATCATGAATCCAGTCACACAACTGAGACGATACTCCATATGCACGCGATTTGATTAATAGTCGCTTGTGAGGAACGGTATCAAAAGCCTTCTGGAAATCTAGGAATTTGGAATCGATCTGAGATCCCTTATCGACAGCACTCATTACTTCATGGGAATAAAGAGCAAGCTGTGTTGCACAAGAACGATATTTTCTGAATCCGTGTTGGTTATGTATCAATAAGTCGTTTTCTTCAAGGTGATTCATAATGGCCGGTCGCAGCGACCGAGCGATTCTAGGCGCTTTAGTCTGGAACCGCGCGACCGCTACGGTCGCAGGTTCGAATCCTGCCTCGGGCATGGATGTGTGTGATGTCGTTAGGTTAGTTAGGTTTAAGTAATTCTAAGTTCTAGGGGACTTATGACCTCAGATGTTAAGTCTCATAGTGCTCAGAGCCAATTGAACCACTTGATTCATAATGTTCGAGTACAGTATATACTCCAAAATTCTACTGCAAATTGAGGTCAGTGATATGGGTCTGTAATTCAATGGGTTACTCGTATTTCCTTTCTTGAATATTGGTGTGACCTGTGCTACTTTCCAGTCTTTAGGAACAGACCTTTCGTCAAGTGAGCGGTTGTATAGTTTTGCTGAGAAAGGCGCTATTGTGTCTGCATACTCTGAAAGGAACCGGATGAAGACTTTCCTTTCTTAAGTGATTTGAGTTGTTTCGCAACACCAAAGATATCTACTTTTATGTCACTCATGCTAACAGCTGTTCTGTAATCACCGTTAATGAAGTAAGAATATCTTTAAAATATGGACTTTGCCTGCTGCTGTTGTCTGGGTCATCAGTGGTTACCATCCACATTCTCTGGATTGCGGTTATTCTCGTGGAATGACCGTGAGTGTAAAATAAGAGTGATCCGACATTATCAAACAATCGGTCTTATAGCGAATCATTCATGACTGCAACAGGAAACGGAGGAAGTGACAGTAATGTCCATTACCATGCACTATCTGGTAGCTTTCGGAGTATGGATGAGGTGTAACTGTAGAAGTAAAATCAGAAGAACAAGGACAGGGAGAGAGTTGAAGGACATCAGTTTTGTGGAAAAAGGAGTAATGGCTTTTGTTGAGATGTTTAGCGGTTCCATTAGAGGGAGAAAGGCACAATCAGTTGTGGTAAAGGACACTTATAATTAATTATCGGTGAGTAATGTGGTTTCAGGTTAATGCAGAGAGATGAAGGGCACTGTTGCAGTGTTTGTTGGACTGGGTTGTGGCATAATTCGGTAGGCACACGAAAAGTTGCAGTAGGAGATACTGTGAAACGCTTGTCGGTTTGGAAAGACAGTGGAGACCGTCGGACGTGGATTTGAAGTTGTAAGGTAACTGCTACGTATAGTTATTATGCTGCCCTACAATAACTCAGAGAAAGAAAGTTACCATTTGGAAGATCCTTTATATAAAAAGTGCTATGGGAGCAACAATATGCAAGTAATTATACTGGAATGCCAGAATACGTTTAACTCTCTGTGGTTAATGCTCAATAAACGATCGCCCATTTATTCAAATACACACTGAGTGCGCTGTCTGATAATTATGAAATCGGCGTATGGGAGTATTTAATCTCCATCCCGTCTGAATATCCCGTTTTAAACCGTTCTGGATATATTGATATTCAGAAACAGCTGTATTACAGCGACCTATCAATCATTCTGCTTTTTAAATAATTTTAACAGCGAATTACGTGATTTTTTCGCCTCGCGGAGTGGCCGCGGCGTTTGAGGCGCAATGTCACGGATTGCGTGGCCTCTCCCGGCGGAGGTTCGAGTCCTCCTTCGGGGATGAGTGTGTATGTTGTTCTTAGCATAAGTTAGTTTAAGTAGTATATAAGTCTAGGGACCGATGACCTCAGCAGTTTGGTCCCTTACGAATTCATGGTCCCGGCGGAGGTTCGAGTCCTCCCTCGGGCATGGGTGTGTGTGTTTGTCCTTAGGATAATTTAGGTTAAGTAGTGTGTAAGCTTAGGGACTGATGACCTTAGCAGTTAATTCCCATAAGATTTCACACATATTTGAACATTTTAGGAATTCAGACACTTTTGAACGTTATACACTCCTGGAAATTGAAATAAGAACACCGTGAATTCATTGTCCCAGGAAGGGGAAACTTTATTGACACATTCCTGGGGTCAGATACATCACATGATCACACTGACAGAACCACAGGCACATAGACACAGGCAACAGAGCATGCACAATGTCGGCACTAGTACAGTGTATATCCACCTTTCGCAGCAATGCAGGCTGCTATTCTCCCATGGAGACGATCGTAGAGATGCTGGATGTAGTCCTGTGGAACGGCTTGCCATGCCATTTCCACCTGGCGCCTCAGTTGGACCAGCGTTCGTGCTGGACGTGCAGACTGCGTGAGACGACGCTTCATCCAGTCCCAAACATGCTCAATGGGGGACAGATCCGGAGATCTTGCTGGCCAGGGTAGTTGACTTACACCTTCTAGAGCACGTTGGGTGGCACGGGATACATGCCGACGTGCATTGTCCTGTTGGAACAGCAAGTTCCCTTGCCGGTCTAGGAATGGTAGAACGATGGGTTCGATGACGGTTTGGATGTACCGTGCACTATTCAGTGTCCCCTCGACGATCACCAGTGGTGTATGGCCAGTGTAGGAGATCGCTCCCTACACCATGATGCCGGGTGTTGGCCCTGTGTGCCTCGGTCGTATGCAGTCCTGATTGTGGCGCTCACCTGCACGGCGCCAAACACGCATACGACCATCATTGGCACCAAGGCAGAAGCGACTCTCATCGCTGAAGACGACACGTCTCCATTCGTCCCTCCATTCACGCCTGTCGCGACACCACTGGAGGCGGGCTGCACGATGTTGGGGCGTGAGCGGAAGACGGCCTAACGGTGTGCGGGACCGTAGCCCAGCTTCATGGAGACGGTTGCGAATGGTCCTCGCCGATACCCCAGGAACAACAGTGTCCCTAATTTGCTGGGAAGTGGCGGTGCGGTCCCCTACGGCACTGCGTAGGATCCTACGGTCTTGGCGTGCATCCGTGCGTCGCTGCGGTCCGGTCCCAGGTCGACGGGCACGTGCACCTTCCGCCGACCACTGGCGACAACATCGATGTACTGTGGAGACCTCACGCCCCACGTGTTGAGCAATTCGGCGGTACGTCCACCCGGCCTCCCGCATGCCCACTATACGCCCTCGCTCAAAGTCCGTCAACTGCACATACGGCTCACGTCCACGCTGTCGCGGCATGCTACCAGTGTTAAAGACTGCGATGGAGCTCCGTATGCCACGGCAAACTGGCTGACACTGACGGCGGCGGTGCACAAATGCTGCGCAGCTAGCGCCATTCGACGGCCAACACCGCGGTTCCTGGTGTGTCCGCTGTGCCGTGCGTGTGATCATTGCTTGTACAGCCCTCTCGCAGTGTCCGGAGCAAGTATGGTGGGTCTGACACACCGGTGTCAATGTGTTCTTTTTTCCATTTCCCGGAGTGTATTTTAAAGGAGTTGCCAAATTGGAGACAGCAGCATCACTCGCTATTTTCATACGTTACGAGGTAGATGCAACATACTTTTCATCGAAGTCAACATAAACAGTAGAAGGGACCGAAAACTGAACACGTGTTCATTCAGTGTGTACAAGCATGAATATTTTGAACAATATATAGATTAAAGAGTTATCGCTCTTATTTAATGAAAAAAGTTACTTTAGAAGCATTGCCGTGAGCGAAATTAGTTGAGTAGTAGTTACACTCGCTTACTGGATCTATAGCGCACGGGTTTAAATGGTGGCACCTACATTCGACAGAACTGTCTGTATAACTGTAACTAGCTGTACGTTAATGATAATATTTTTGTTGCCAGCAAAAAACTCATTTACGACGAGTAAGCTAACAATTATCGTAGAAGAAACTGTTTCAAAATTATGAAAATTTTAATGTTGCGATTTCTTGTATCTGAATGCATTGTTTGAGTCTTTTGAATTAGATTTTACGCGGAGGTAAATATTAGAAGCGGGAAGACAGAAAGCAAGAAAAGTAACACATTCACACAAAATGTCACCGATTTTTCTCACCTTTCGCACGACTTTAGTATTTGGGTAAAAAATGGTAAAGCCGTCATCAGCCCGACTATACAGGGGCGTCACCCTCTTCGAGGTGGTCTTCTTCCGTCCATTGAACTGACGTAGGCAGACAGTTTAACCTGAGTTCCCCGCCACTGCGCAACTCGCCATATTTCACATTACAAACCTTGCTGCAGGGAAAGAAATGGCAAGTGACAGTTGAAAACTTTAGGTCGAGCTCCACTGATCCAGGGAGATAAAAATACTGAGCTTAGTAAGCATTTTTGAGGAGTCTGTACGAGAGTGTTATTCGTCGTCTTGGAGCAACGTTGACGAAGCGGCAGACTTCACGTCTTCGCCTAACGCCTTCCTATTATCGACTATCGTACCTTCCACCAGAGACTCGTCACGGCTGGAGATCCTGGCAACGACCACATTTCAAAAACGCAGTAAGTGTCTCACCTGTAACGGATCTAGTACAGGGCTATTACATATGATTGAAGCGATTTCATAAATTCACTGTAGCTCCATTCATTGACATATGGTCACGACACACTACAGATACGTAGAAAAACTCATAAAGTTTTGTTCGGCTGAAGCCGCACTTCAGATTTCTGCCGCCAGAGCGCTCGAGAGCGCAGTGAGACAAAATGGCGACAGGAGCCGAGAAGGCGTATGTCGTGCTTGAAATGCACTCACATCAGTCGGTCATAACAGTGCAACGACACTTCAGGACGAAGTTCAACAAAGATCCACCAACTGCTAACTCCATTCGGCGATGGTATGCGCAGTTTAAAGCTTCTGGATGCCTCTGTAAGAGGAAATCAACGGGTCGACCTGCAGTGAGCGAAGAAACGGTTGAACGCGTGCGGGCAAGTTTCACGCGTAGCCCGCGGAAGTCGACGAATAAAGCAAGCAGGGAGCTAAACGTACCACAGCCGACGATTTGGAAAATCTTACGGAGGAGGCTAAAGCAGAAGCCTTACCGTTTACAGTTGCTACAAGTCCTGACACCCGATGACAAAGTCAAACGCTTTGAATTTTCGGCGCGGTTGCAACAGCTCATGGAAGAGGATGCGTTCAGTGCGAAACTTGTTTCCAGTGATGATGTAACATTTTTTCTTAATGGTGAAGTGAACAGACACAATGTGCGAATCTGGACGGTAGAGAATCCTCACGCATTCGTGCAGCAAATTTGCAATTCACCAAAAGTTAACGTGTTTTGTGCAATCTCACGGTTTAAAGTTTACGGCCCCTTTCTCTTCTGCGAAAAAAACGTTACAGGACACGTGTATCTGGACATGCTTCAAAATTGGCTCATGCCACAACTGGAGACCGACAGCGCCGACTTCATCCTTCAACAGGATGGTGCTCCACCGCACTTCCATCATGATGTTCGGCATTTCTTAAACAGGAGATTGGAAAACCGATGGAGCGGTCATGGTGGAGATCATGATCAGCAATTCATGTCATGGCCTCCACGCTCTCCCGACTTAACCCCATGCGATTTCTTTCTGTGGGGTTATGTGAAAGATTTAGTGTTTAAACCTCCTCTACCAAGAAACGTGCCAGAACTGCGAGCTCGCATCAACGATGCTTTCGAACTCATTGATGGGGACATGCTGCGCCGAGTGTGGGAGGAACTTGATTATCGGCTTGATGTCTGCCGAATCACTAAAGGGGCACATATCGAACATTTGTGAATGCCTAAAAAAACTTTTTGAGTTTTTGTATGTGTGTGCAAAGCATTGTGAAAATATCTCAAATAATAAAGTTATTGTAGAGCTGTGAAATCGCTTCAATCATTTGTAATAACCCTGTATTTTATTGCTTCGCCTACCCTTTGGTTCGCCCGCATCTCGTGGTCGTGCGGTAGCGTTCTCGCTTCCCACACCCGGGTTCCCGGGTTCGATTCCCGGCGGGGTCAGGGATTTTCTCTGCCTCGTGATGGCTGGGTGTTGTGTGCTGTCCTTAGGTTAGTTAGGTTTAAGTAGTTCTAAGTTCTAGGGGACTGATGACCATAGATGTTAAGTCCCATAGTGCTCAGAGCCATTTGAACCAACCCTTGGGTTTCTTCACCAAAAATTTTCCTTCGAACGTATTTTTTAAAATCTTATTGTGTCTACACAGATATCAAAGAAGTTTCATTTTCATTTTTGGGTTTTTGTTGTCAGATTTCTTGGCTCCTTAAATTCTTTGAAAATATCTTAATCTTTTCAGACCCTCTGGCTGCAATTGCGTACATTAACTTTTACTGTGTCTTAGCTGCAACAGAAGTATATTTTCCAAATGGAAACCTGGGGTAAACGTTTGTGAATGTTCAACCTTTTCATCATTCGAAAGTGATGTCAGCTTTTGGGCATCACTATGATAATATCAGAAAGTCAATGTAGCAATGTGCAGTAGTTCGTGACCGCCAGAGTAACAGATGTGATTGGTTCACGATATCTCATTGTAAAATTGTATATCGTTATTGTTATTTGCATGGTAATTATTGAATGATCATTTTACTATTTAGAAATTCTTCCAATCCATATGTGGCATACAGCAAACCAGTGCTTAACAGTACTGGTTAAAAACAGTCTTGGTTGCAATTTAGGTTTTTATTTTTCAACGACGCGTTTCGCCTTATTTAGGCATCTTCAGGTTATCTACATAGAAAACAGAGAACAAATACATCTATTTAAGAATCGCGATCGCGTTGTGCAGACTTCGATAACCTATAAGCAAGTATAAACAGATCAACTACTGAAAGAGCAAATACCTTAATTTGGTATTTCTTAGAAGAATCCTTTAGTCAGTGTAGCCAAAGGGCATCGTCAAATATATCAGGCCAACATCGCCTTCGTTAAACTCAGTAAAAACTATAAATTTAAAATAGTAAAATCATTACCTTTTCTAGATGGACGCGAGAGGCACCAAGATCTGCATAACGCGTTCCCGTTCACAGGAGCGAGTAACAGAGTAAGATGGGGGCTCTGGTAGTAAGCATAATGCACCACAGCGTAGTGTGCTAGTACTGAAGCCTAATACAAAATCACCTCAATAGGGGGCGCTGCGACGCAGCAGTGATAAGAATGAGAAATCGTAAACTGGATATACATACCCACTAAAACGTTTTTACTATTTTTTACAATAGAGAATATTTCGTAATTAGATTTTTAGTCCATGAAATGAAGCCAAGTGTACCAACATGTTTTGAAAATGGATACATATTTTTGTATAAAACTTGCATATAAAATCATTAAAAAATAATTTATGAGCATTACCACATAAATAAAAATTTTACTTCCTCTATAAAGAAAATCGTGTCCGAAAAGGTTAATTGGATTTTCCTTCTGCCCAGGTGGTCCTAGTTAGCCTCATCTATAGCCATATTAACATCGGTCCTAAGATCTTTCTGGTTATCTTGAAAAGCTTTTACAATCATACAGTAACGCTCTCCAGAA
Source organism: Schistocerca piceifrons (assembly GCF_021461385.2). Classification (NCBI taxonomy): domain Eukaryota; kingdom Metazoa; phylum Arthropoda; class Insecta; order Orthoptera; family Acrididae; genus Schistocerca; species Schistocerca piceifrons. The sequence goes on along the minus strand of NC_060149.1, from coordinate 783,733,279 downwards.
GAAAGTCATCGCTTTTTTTTCTTTTCTACGCTAAAAGTTTCTTTTCGTAAAAGCACATTTTGATGTTGTAAGCAATGAAAATGACTAAAACTATACAAAAAGATATCCCGATGCGTCGCAAATTAGCAACCAGTTCTTCCTCCTAGGAATCGTCAGGCGTATTTTCTCTGATGTTTCGTCAGATTTTTGCAATTTACTTTTTATAATGTGTAGCTGGAGTCAGCCCAAAGACATACTGTTCATCACGTCTTTCATGCGACGTCCAGTGTGACGTATAGAGTCGCTTTGGTTGCCGTTGCAAACAAAACGGTTTTTAAAGGGGAATTTTACGTGTATCTTCCATTGTGCGGTCCCAGATTGATCTATCGTGATACCTGTTTTACAGATAGGAATAAATGGGGACATTGAAATACGAAAAATACATGGTACTCGAGCAGCGACTGAGCAGCGGTGCTGCAAGATGATAGAGGTCAGCATGGGCCTGAGCAGTGCTGTCGATGCTCCAGTACTGGGTATTATTCGTCTTTTACTGTCTGTGTTAATTGAACCCACCAGGTTAGCCGAGAGCACTAATGCGCTGCATCCTGGACTCGGGTAGGCGTGCCGGCCCCGGATCGAATCCGCCCGGCGGCTTAATGACCGAGGCCGGTGTGCAGGCCAGCCTGGATGTGGTTTTTAGGCGGTTTTCCACATCCTACTAGGTGAATACTGGGCTGGTCCCCACGTTCCGCCTCAGTTGCATGACTCGCAGACATCTGAACACATTAGCATTATTCCATGGATTACACTAGACTCAGACAGTTGGGGTACATTTCCGTACCGGGGAGTATGGGGTGGCCGCAGGAAGGGCATCCGGCCACCCCTTAATTAACCTTGCCAATTCCGATTAACCATGCCGACTCTGCGTCGTTGCGGGAAAAGGCACAATCAAAAGAAAGAAGAAGAAAGACTCTCCATGTTAATTGATATAGGCAAAACTAGTATCACACTGGACTAATTTGGACCACATAGTCAAATGGGCAAGTAAAATTCCGTTTAAAAAGCATTTTGTGTGTAATGGGAAATTAACCTACGAGGTCTGTGGGCACTGAGCGTCGAATGAAACTCGTGATGAACAGTATTTGCTTCTGCGGACTTCGGCTGCACACAGGAAAAACAAAACGGTAGATAACTGCAGAATACCAGAAAAAAATGCTCCTGACGGCTCGTAGGAAGGACACATTATGCTGGGCGAATCATCTAGAACTTGCACCGTAAATACTGCAGAAGTGGAAAGTGCTATTGCTGTGCGGATTTCACAAAATGGATTGGTAGTCAGTGGATCGTATTGCTAAACAATCAAACAGATTGTAAAAATACTTAGAAAGTGTATTTTTATGCAAAAATATACTTTCTTAAATGTAATAATGCCTATTGGCATTAACAAACTAAAAGTAGCGTAAATTGGAATGTCAGTGCTGTTTGTTGCAGTATCCTAGTGCGAGACGTTTACGAGATACTGTATTTTGGGAAGTTCGTACACCAACACTTGTATAATACCTCTGGTAGTACACACTAAAGAACAACACAAGTGCATCCACTAGTTATGAGGATTCTGACCAGTAACGAGATAACTGACCACCACAGGCTTTGTTAAAAAAAAAAAAAATGGATCAAATGGCTCTGAGCACTATGGGACTTAACATCTATGGTAATCAGTCCCCTAGAACTTAGAACTACTTAAACCTAACTAACCTAAGAACATCACACAACACGCAGTCATCACGAGGCGGAGAAAATCCCTGATCCCGCCGCGAATCGAACCCGGGAACCCGGGAGCGGGAAGCGAGAACGCTACCGCACGACCACGAGCGTCGGACTTTGTTCAAAAGAGCACCGGCGGAGGTAACATACGATTCCAGCCTGCTGTAAAACGACTGTTGCACACGTGCCGGCATTTGAGAGGGAATGCCCGAGAAAGCTGCAGTAACACGACGTTGCCTATCATCGAGTGTAAATGGTATGTCCTTGTAGGCGGCGTCTTTGAGGTTTCCCCACAGAAAAAAGTCTACAGGTATCAAATCCGAGGAACGGGCTGTCCAAGGTACAGGCCCTCTGCGTCCATTCCAACGACCTAGGCACAATTCGTGCACTATGGGTTGAACAGCCATCATGTAAGTACCACAGGCTCTACATTTAAAATGATTTTTTAAAATGAGAACCCCAATATTCTCGTCTACATCTACATGAATACTCTGCAGATCACACTTAAGTACCCGGCAGTGGGCTCATCGAACCACCTTCACAATAATTCGGATTATTTCTATCGCGAACAGTGCGCAGAAAAACCGAACACCTAAATCTTTTCGTGCGAGCTCTGACCTCCCTTATTTTATTATGATGATCGTTTCCCCCTATCTAGGTTGGCGTCAACAAAACAGCTTCGCATTCGGAGGAGAAAGCTGATAATTGGAATTTCCTGAGAAGATTCAGCCGCAACGAAAAAGACCTTTGTTTTAATGATCTCCATCCCAAATTCTGTATGATGTCATTCACACTCTCTCCCCTATTTCGCGATAATGCACACATCAAAAAAATTTTTGCACCACCTCGGTTCAGAGAGTTCGGCAACGTGCACAGAAAATTGGAATAGAGATCAAAATAAACATCATTTTCGCCCTTTTTATTGCTCATGAAAACCACACATTGCATGTTGTACCACGATTCAGCGAGACCATCAGAGGTGGTGGTCCAGACTGCTGTACACAGCGGTACCTCTAATACCCAGTAGCACGTCCTCTTGCATTGATGCATGCTTGTATTCCTCGTGGCATACTAATCACAAGTTCATCAAGGCACTGTTGCTCCACATTGTCCCACTCCTCAACGGCGACTCGACGTAAATCCCTCAGAGTGGTTGGTGGGTCACGTCGTCCATAAACAGCCCTTTTAAATCCATCCCAGGCATGTTCGATAGGGATCATGTCTGGAGAACATGCTGGCCACCCTAGACGAGTGATGTCGCTATCCTGAAGGAGGTCACTCACAAGATGTGCACGATGGGGGCGCGAATTGTCGTCCATGAAGACGAATGCCTCGTCAATATGCTGCCGATATAGTTGCACTATCGGTCGGAGGATGGCATTAAAGTACTATAGAGCCGTTACGGCGCCTTCCATGACCACCAGCGGCGTACGTCGGCCCCACATGATGCCACCGCAAAACAGTAGGGAACCTCCACATTGCTGCACTCGCTGGACAGTCTGTCCAAGGCATTCAGCGTGACTGGGTTACCTCCAAACATGTCTCCGACGATTGTCTGGTTGAAGGCATATGTGACACTCATCGGTGAAGAGAACGTGATGCCAATCCTGAGCGGTCCATTCGGCATCTTGCTGGGCCTATCTATACCACGCTGCATGGTGACGTGGTTGCAAAGATGGACGTGGCCATGGAACAGCCTATTGCGCACAGTTTGAGTTGTAACACGACGTCCTGTAGCTGCACGAAAAGCATTATTCAACATGGTGGCGTTACTGTCAGGGTTCCTCCGAGCCACAGACCGTTGGTAGCGGTCATCCACTGAAGTAGTAGCCCTTGGGCGACCTGAGCGAGGCATGTCATCGACAGTTCCTGTCTCTCTGTATCTCCTCCATGTCCGATCAACATCGCTTAGGTTCACACCGAGACGCCTGGACACTACGCTTGTGAGACCCCTTCCTGGCACAAAGTAACAATGCGGACGCGATCGAACCGAGGTATTGACCGTCTAGGCGTGGTTGAACTACAGACAACACAAACCGTGTACCTCCTTCCTGCCTTCCTGGTGGAATGACTGGAACTAATCGGCCGTCGGACAACCTCAGTCTAATTGACGCTGCTCATGAATGGCTGTTTACATCTTTGGGCGGGTTGAGTGACATCTCTGAACAGTCAAAGGGACTGTGTCTGTGATACAATAAGCACAGTCAATGTTTATCTTCAGGAGTTCTGGGAACCGGGGTGACGCAAAACTTTCTTTGGTGTGTGTACAAAACGTGCTGCTTTTCCTTGAACTATCTCGATGTAGTTAAAAAATGGTTCAAATGGCTCTGAGCAGTATGAGACTTAGCATCTGAGGTCATCAGTCCCCCAGAACTTAGAACTACTTAAACCTAACTAACCTAAGGACATCACACACATCCACGCCCGAGGCAGGATTCGAACCTGCGACCGTAGCGGTCGCGCAGTTCCAGACTGAAGCGCCTAGAACCGCTCGGCCACATCGGCTGGCTATCTCGATTAGTCCGTTAATCCTTTCAGGGGAAGTGGCTCCGTTTGAAACCACCTACAATTTTCTCATTTTGTGGCAAAAGGGTAGTGGCTACATTTGGGACACCATTCAGTAGCGTAGTTGGTGCTGACCTCTAGCGGCTGTCACTGGAACCGCTTCCAAATCTGTAAATATTAGCAAGTAGTGAGGCGAGTTGGATAGCCATTTTTGTACGCTGTGAGCGAACGTCTTAGTTCTCAAATTGTGACTGTATTCTTCTGTATTAGGTAACTTTCATGCATGTATTAAATGCAGAATACTGTTCTGTTTACATTAATACTATATGTACTGTAATAATAACCAAAACAATGCATTTATTTCCGTGAATGTTGTGGTGGTTCCATTTGAAACCAACCTGTATGTGTTCAATTTACGTATATTTCATTTAATTTTTACATTTTTCTGTCTCACTGTATGAAAATTAATACAATAAAAACAAGGAAAAATTAAAAATTAATTTTTTTTAAATTTTGCTCCTGAAAGGGTTAATCCTGTCTGGATCCCAGAGCGCGCAGCAGTACTCCAAAAGAGGATCGACAGGAATAATGTAGGCAGTCTCTTCAATGGATCTAATACATTTTCTAAGTATTCTGCCAACAAAACGCAGTTTCTGGTTTGCCTTTCCCACAATATTTTCTATGTGTTCTTTCAAATTTAAGTTATTCGTAATTGTAATTCCTAGTTATTTAGTTGAATTTACGGCCTTTAGATTTGACTGATTTATCATGTAACGCATTCCATTCAGCACTCATGTGGATGGTCGAACATTTTTCATTATTTAGAATAAATGGGTAATTTTGGTACCATACAGGTATATTTTCTAAATCGTTTTGCAATTTGTTTTGATCTTCTCACGACCTTACTAGACGATAAAAGACATCTTCATGCTGCAGAGATCCTATAGCACCACTTTGGGAAACTCCAGAAATCACTTATGTTTCATTCGATGACTTTGGGTCAATTACTACGAACTGTGACCTATTTGAGAAGAAATCACGAATCCAGTCAAATACGAGGGTTGGAACTTCAATAGTGGCAACTATGCATTCACAACCGATATAAACGAGTTACATGTTTGCACCTGTTACTGTCCTTCAAAGTAGTCACCAGCGTTGTGCAGAATCCGTTGCCAGCGATGAGGAAGGCGTAGTATACCGTTAGCAGAGCCTGTTCTGTTGATGGTGCGGATCGAGCGGTCTACTGCCTGTCGAATCTCTCGAACAGTTCTGAAGCGAATGCCACGAAGCCCAAACTGAAAAGCCAAGCCAAAGAATTATGGGTCGCCGCGATAGTCGAAAAAGCGTCAGAGCACCAGTATGGTGAAAGTTACGGTGATTCTCGTGTACGACTGTGATGGTGTTATCTTAACGGATTACGTTCCTCCACGGCAGACCGTCAATGCACAGCATTACTGTTCGGTTTTGGAGCATCGCCTGCGACCAGCTTTGCGAAAGAGGTGGCGACACTTTCTGCACAACCCACCCATCATTTACCAGGACAATGCGTGGACGCATACAGCGCAAGCTGTGTGGCTGCTCTGTTCGGTCGAAGCGACTGGGAAGTACTGCACCATCCACCATAATCCCCGGACTTAAGTCCTTGTGACTTTGATTTGATCCCAAAGATGAAGGAACCACTTCGTGGCATTCGCTTCAGAACTGTTCCACAGATCCGACAGGCAGAAAAATCTCTCTCCATTCGCACCATCAACAGAACAGGCTCTGCTAACGGTATACTACGCCTTCCACGTCGCTGGCCACGGGTTCTACACAACGCTGGCGACTACTTTGAAGGACAGTAACAGGTATAAGCATTTAACACTTTTTTATCGGTTGTGAATAAATTAGTTGCCACTATTTAAGTACCAACCCTCGTAACTGAGACAATATTCCATAAGCATGCAATTTCACTACGAGCCGCTTGTGTGGTTCGGAGTAAAATGCCCTCTGGAAATCTAGAATCTTTTAAATAGCACTTCGTATGAATAAAGAGGTAGTTGTGATTCACAAGAACGATGTTTTCTAAATCCGTGTTGACTTTGTGTCAATAGACCGTTTTCTTCAACGTAATTCATAATGTTGGAACACAATATATGTTCCAAAATCCTGCTGCATATCGACGATAATGATATATGCCTGTAATTTAATGGATTATTCCTATTACTGTTATTGAATATTGGTATAACCTGTACAAATTTCGCTGGCCGAGTGGTTCTAGGCGCTACAGTCTGGAACCGCGCGACCGCTACGGTCGCAGGTTCGAATCCTGCCTCGGGAATGGATGTTTGTGATGTCCTTAGGTTGGTTAGGTTTAAGTAGTTCTAAGTTCTAGGGGACTGATGACCTCAGAAGTTAAGTCCCATAGTGCTCAGAGTCATTTTTGTACAAATTTACAGTCTTTGGGTACGGATGTTTCGTCGAGCGAGCAGTTGTATACGATTAAGTATGGAGCTATTGCATCAGCATACTCTGAAAAGAAACCTAATTGGTATACAGTCTGTACCGGAAGATTTCTTCTATTAAGTGATTTAAGTTGCTTCAATACTCCGAGAATAACTACTCCTAAGTTTCTCATGTTGACATCTGTTCTTCATTCGAATTCTGGAAAGGCAGTGTTTAGTAACTGTGCTTTGGCAGCGAGGTCACCGATAGCATTCCCATTGCTATCGCTCAAAGAAGGCATTGATTGTGTCTTGCCGCTAGCTTACTTCTCATGCGACAAGAATCTCTTTGGATTTTCTGACAAGTTTCGAAGACAATGTTTCGTTGTGGCAACTGTTACAAGCATCTCGCATTGAAGTCCACGCTAACTTTCGAACTTCTGTAAAATATCGCCAGTCTTGGAGATTTTCTGTTCGCTTAAATTTTGTATGCTTTTTTCACTGTTTCAGCAAGTGTTCTGACCCGTTTTGTGTACCACGGGGGATCAGCTCCGTCGTTTGTTAATTTATTTGGTATATATATCTCAACTGCTGTCGATACGATTTATCTGAACTCAAGCCACATGTGACCTACACTCGCTTTGTTAACTTGGAGGGAGTGGAGATTGTCTCTGAGGAAGTCGTCAAGTGAATTTTTACCCGTTTTTTTGAATTGGTGTATTTATCGTTTATGTTTGGAGGATCTGGGAGTCTCAATAGTCAATCTCGCTACGTCAACCCCGTGTTCACTAATCACTGTATCCTTTGTGATGCTCGATATTAACTCAGGATTATATGTTGCTAGGAGATCAAGTGTGGTTTCGTAACCGTTTACTTTTCGCGTGGGCTCATGAACTAACTGCTCGTAATAATTTTCAGCCGGCCGGAGTGGCCGAGCGGTTAAAGGCGCTACAGTCTGGAACCGCACGACCGCTACGGTCGCAGGTTCGAATCCTGCCTCGGGCATGGATGTGTGTGATGTCCTTAGGTTAGTTAGGTTTAAGTAGTTCTAAGTTCTAGGGGACTTATGACCACAGCAGTTGAGTCCCATAGTGCTCATAGCCATTTGAACCATTTTTTGAATAATTTTCAGATAACGCTTTCAGCACAATTTCGGAGGATGATTTATGCGTACCTCCGGATTTGAATATGTATATTCGCCAACATATCGAGGGTAAATTGATGTCACGACGAACTGCAATTTTATGAGTCGGGTACGTATTTGAAATTGAGTTCAAGTTTTCTTTGAATGTTTCAGCCATTGAATCATTTGAGTTCGGAGGTTGGTTAAAGGATCCAATTATTATTTTATTCTGGTAGGCAAGAATGACCTCTGTCCGTACTAACACGCAGGAACTATCTCCTTCAATTTCGCTACAAGGTAAGTTACTTCTGTCAGTAACAAACACGCCACTGCCATGTGTGTTTAGCCTACCCTTTCTGATTACTGCTAGATTCTTCGCAAAAATGTCTGCTGAACTTATCTCCGGATTTAACCACCTTTCAGTGTCTACAACGATTACAGCATCAGTGCTTTCTATTAGCGCTTGGAGCTCTGGTACTGTCCCAGCACACCTAAGAGGACTTACAATTTTTATACCGACAGTTCCTAGATCTATGTTCTTCCTATGTTCGACCTGCACCCTTTGAGACTGAAGTCCTTTTTGTGTTTCCCCAAGACCCTCTAACCAGTCCACACTACACAGCCGCTGCTATCTATGTAGCCGCCTTCTGCGTGTAGTGGACTCCTGACCTAATAAGCAGAACCCGAAACCCAACCGCCCTATGGCGCAAGTCGAGGAATCTGCAGCCCACACGGTCGCAGAACCGTCTGAGCCTCTGATTCAGACCCTCCACTCGGCTTTGTACTAGAAGTCTGAAATCGGTTCTGTCGACTATGCTGCAAATGGTGTCCTCTGGTTTCGTCTAGCAAGCAACACTGGCAGCCTTTAGCACACCTGTTAGCCATTTGAAAGCAGAGAGAATCTCTTCCAGTGCAAAGTGACACACAACAGTGATACTAACGTGAGCCACCACCTACAGCTGGCTGCACCCTGTGATCTTGATGCCAACCGGAAAGACACGTTCCACGTCCGGAACGACTCCACCCGGTGGACACGGAGCGCACATTGGCTTTCTTCCCCACCTTGGGAGCCATGTCCTTAAGGGACGCCATGACGCGCCTAATATTGGAGCTCCCAACTACTAATAATCCCACCCTCTGTGATTAATCGGATACTGAAGGCTGAGAGGTTTCCTCTGAAACAGGACAAGCGACTGCATCTAGCTGAGGGACAGTGTCAGCTACAGACAGCACCTGGAACCTCTTTGGCAGAATAACCAAGGGGCCTTGCGTGTGCCTCCCCAGCTTCAAGCTGTGTGGTTCAAATGGTTCAAATAGCTCTGAGCATTATAGGACTCAACTGCTGAGGTCATGAGTCCCCTAGAACTTAGAACTACTTAAACCTAACTAACCTAAGGACAACACACACATCCATGCTCGAGGCAATATTCGAACCTGCGACCGTAGCGGTCGCGCGGTTCCAGACTGTAGCGCCAGAACCGCTCGGCCACCAGCGGCCGGCCAAGCTGTGTGACTGAAGCCATCATTGTCTACAGCTGAGAGCGAAGTGTCGCCAACTCGGCTCGCATCCGCGCACACCAATCCCAGTCACTATCTATACTAAAGAGCCTGTAAAACTTCATTACACAGACAAAAACAATGTTCAAATGTGTGTGAAATCTTATGGGACTTAACTGCTAAGGTCATCAGTCCCTAAGCTTACACACTACTTAACCTAAATTATCCTAAGGACAAACACACACGCCCATGCCCGAGGGAGGACTCGAACTTCCGCCGGGACTAGCCGCACAGTCCATGACTGTAGCGCCAAAGACCGCTCGGCTAATCCCGCTCGGCGACACTGACAAACATGGACAATCGACACACTCTACAGCATTCTACAGTAGCCACGGAGGAAAACGAAAGAACTGTGTCTAATAAATTAGATTAACACGCAGAGATTCGAAAACTGAACCACCAATGCACTCAGGTGAGACCAAATAATTCGCTCCTGGTTAAGAACTTGTAACATGTCACAAAATCGGTTTACTTTACAAACGAAAACGCGAGGACTGTGCCTATTAAGTATTGAATTAGCACGCAGAAATTCAAGAAACTAAACTACAAAAGCACAGAGATGAAGTGTCGGAAGCGCCATGCGGATTTTCGCGGATGATGCTGTAGTACACAGAGAAGTTGCAGCATTAGAAAACTGCAGCGAAATGCAGGAAGATCTGCAGCGGATAGGCACTTGGTGCAGGGAGTGGCAACTGACCCTTAACATAGACAAATGTAATGTATTGCGAATACATAGAAAGAAAGATCCTTTGTTGTATGATTATATGATAGCGGAACAAACACTGGTAGCAGTTACTTCTGTAAAATATCTGGGAGTATGCGTACGGAACGATTTGAAGTGGAATGATCATATAAAATTAATTGTTGGTAAGGCGGGTGCCAGGTTGAGATTCATTGGGAGATTCCTTAGAAAATGTAGTCCATCAACAAAAGAGGCGGCTTACAAAAGACTCGTTCGACCTATACTTGAGTATTGCTCATCAGTGTGGGATCCGTACCAGGTCAGGTTGACAGAGGAGATTGAGAAGGTCCAAAGAATAGCGGCGCGTTTCGTCACAGGGTTATTTGGTAAGCGAATAGCGTTACGGAGATGTTTAGCAAACTCAAGCAGCAGACTCTGCAGGAGAGGCGCTCTGCATCGCGGTGTAGCTTGCTGTCCAGGTTTCGATAGGGTGCGTTTCAGGATGAGGTATCGAATATATTGCTTCCCCCTACTTATACCTCCCGAGGAGATCACGAATGTAAAATTAGAGAGATTCGAGCGCGCACGGAGGCTTTCCGGCAGTCGTTCTTCCCGCGAACCATACGCGACTGGAACAGGAAAGGGAAGTAATGACAGTGGCACGTAAAGTGCCCTCCGCCACTAACCGTTGGGTGGCTTACGGAGTATAAATGTAGATGGAGATGTAAATACACAATTCGCTCCTGGTTAGGAACTCGTAAAATGTCACAAACTCGGTTACTTCCTCGTTGGTAGTTGTGTCTCGGCCGACTGCCGCTGCCTGATTGTTCCTTCTAGTCTACAGAGGAATGTCTTGTAGTATCCGTGGAAGATCGCCTGTTAGGAGGCTGTGACACTTGTGCGCTTTCCGTGTTCTGTCTATGAAACATGGGCCTATGAGCTGATAGTTCACAATCGCTCACCACACGTTTACACTCCATGGACGCTGACGTTCCACCTGACGAATCCGACAGGGATTGTCGACAAACCAATATTACATGTTTCGGCGGTTTACCTAGCCATGACTGGTAAATGTCCCTTCACCACTAGACAAGTGTCCTGTCTTAATGCTAATGAACAGAAGTTACCCGACTGTCATTCGCATAGAGGTCTTGATGGAGAGAGATGTGATAGGAATGCGTGCCTGACTCATATCACTTCCTCGTGCGATTGCGTGGGAGCTAAGTGCGGGTCAACTGCAACAGTGACATTAACTTTAATTTCCCCCTCTCTGTCGTCACTAGTTTCTTTCTGTCACGTTGTTTGGTTGGCTGGTTGGTTTGTGGAGTTGAAGGGACCAGATCACCTTGTTTAAGTGTCACACTACCACTTTCACGTAAATGGTTGAAGAAGTTGATAAATAATCGCCGAGATGGTTGACGTCTATAGGGATACCTTGCTGCATACAAGAATGTTCATTCTTCCTACACTCTCACCGGTCGGAGTGGCCGTGCGGTTCTAGGCGCTACAGTCTGGAGCCGAGCGACCGCTACGGTCGCAGGTTCGAATCCTGCCTCGGGCATGGATGTGTTTGGTGTCCTTAGGTTAGTTAGTTTTAATTAGTTCTAAATTCTAGGCGACTGATGACCTCAGAAGTTAAGTCGCATAGTGCTCAGAGCCATTTGAACCAACCTACACTCTCCATACTCCATGAACATGTCGGCTTTTTTTGCGTAGGTAAATCCTATCATTCAATCACGATCTTCTGCTTAGATTGTCACACACTGACTGACTACCAAGTCTCAACGCACTCTGGGAACAGTGTACGCAAACATAACAACATCGTACCTAACAACCAGACAGGTTGAATGGCACAAACAAGTGTCGGTACGGAAACTTCGCACAATACGATATCTCGTAAACGATTCGCACTGGCATCCTACAACAAACGCCACTAACATTCTAATTAACCCTACGTTTAGTTAGTTAATGTCAATAGGCATAGTTCCATCTAAAAAAGTGTATGTTTGCACAAAAAATACTCTTTCTAAGTGTTATTACAATCTGGTTATCGCATAATAATACAAGCCTCTGACTGCCAGTACAGTCTGGGAAAACCGCACATCAATAGCACTTTCCATATCCGCAATATCTGCGGTGCAAGTTTTAGATGAATCACCCTATCAACGTCTTTCATTTTTTTCACTTTACATGGGAAATAAAAACTACGGCTCCAAGAATTAGCAGGATCCTCTTTTGCTAGCACTGACATTCTTCTCCAAACAAAATCCAAATTCTTAAAATGCACATGACCAAATACTTGTTACCCTTACGAATAGGGGGAGAGGTGGAACTTTATGGTTCGGAGAACAGTATGATTCAGGTCCTCTGGAGTAACCGTTAGTGCGATCGAGGAAAACGGTCGATTGGGAACATGTAGTCTGTCAGATTACGCTTATTCCGGCCATGCTTGGTAATGTAAGGAACGGCATTTGATTCTACTGATGTCGTGTACATATCACATGAACTGACTGTACTCAGCTATTTATCTTTGCCCTAATGCTGTCACACAATACTCGCAGCAGCTGTTTGGTATACTGAGTATTGTTTCTAAGTGTTTTAAAGTGTATTACACATCCATGTAATGCCTGCATTCAATACGATAGGCAGCAATTCGCGGTAAAAAAAAAATTGCATGCACAGAGTCTAAAGACCACCATTTAATCAGCCTTACATTTCTAAGCATGCAGAACTTCCAAGAATTACATAAAACTAAACAGAAAATGTAACAAAAGTACATCAGCGAAAGATGTACACGTAGCCATTACAAGCAAGCTTGAGGTGTCGTACCATTTGTCGAAGGATACCGAAAGCGCAGGCATTAATCGCCATACAAGCAAATACCAAATATATTAATTACGCGATAAAACTCAAGGTGCTCTATGTAGCTCATTAGACTGCTGCATTCAGAGTACGGGTAAGAGTGAATGAGGGGAACACTAGATCACCTGCATTAAGGTAAAAATATTTTCTTATCACTTTTTAAGTTAAAACCACATTATTGATGTTTGCCATTATCATGTTCAGCAATTCTGATGAGATAAATGTCTGTATTAATAAACTCGCAGTGTCGAGGTTTGGCATGGCACGTAACTAATGTACGATTTTTTATGCTGCGAAGATGTTTCATAACTGATCCTATAAATATAGACAGCTGTGTGTCGTTTGTAAAGCAGTTGTACTTTGAACCTATTAGTGGTTGCTAGAATCTCTACGCGTGCATCCTTATCAGTAGCGACCCGTTCCCACACGAGACATGCGGTGAAGGCGGAAAACCCGTTTTACAGACTTCCTGGGACTGCACTGCCAGTTCGCGTCTAGTCCGCGCTGCACAAAATGACTACTCTCTGTGCACTGACATTAGCTGTTGCAACCCCAAAAGAATTGCACCATTCTCACCATCTTAGACCGCTGTTCATCTGTCACAAATTAATTTATCTCTAGGGATTCGAAGCCAAATGTTCAAAGTAAGATAACAATCGGTTAATTACAAATAAGACAGTCGCAATTAATTTTCAGTCGCAACAAAGTAAAAACACACCAACCCTACATTTTTGTTAAGGATGGTCAAGTACAAAGTACACTACTGGCCATTAAAATTGATACACCAAGAAGAAATGCAGATGAAAAACGGGTATTCATTGGACAAATATATTATACTAGAACAGACATGTGATTACATTTTCGCGCAATTTGGGTGCATAGACCCTGAGAAATCAGTACCCAGAACAACCACCGGGCCGTAATAACGGTCTTGATACGGCTGGGAATTGAGTCAAACAGAGCTTGGATGGCGTGTACATGTGCAGCTGCCGATGCAGCTTCAACACGATACCACAGTTCATCAAGAGTAGTGACTGACGTATTGTGACGAGCCAGTTGCTCGGCCACCATTGACCAGACGTTCTCAGTTGGTGAGAGATCTGGAGAATGTGCTGGCCAGGGCAGCAGTCGAACATTTTCTGTATCCAGAAAGGCCTGTACAGGATCTGCAACATGCGGTCGTGCATTATCCTGCTGAAATGTAGGGCTTCACAGGAATCGAATGAAGGGTAGAGCCACGGGTCGTAACATATCTGAAATGTAACATCCACTGTTCAAAGTGCCGTCAATGCGAACAAGAGGTGACCGAAACGTGTAACCAATAGCGCCCCATACCATCACGCTGGATGATACGCCAGTATGGCGACGACGAATACACGCTTCCAATGTGCGTCCACCGCGATGTCGCCAAACACGGATGCGACCATCATGATGCTGTAAACAGAACCTGGATTCATCCGAAAAAATGACGTTTTGCCATTCATGCACCCAGGTTCGTCGTTGAGTACACCATCGCAGGCGCTCCTGTCTGTGATGCAGCGTCAGGGGTAACCTCAGCCATGGTCTCCGAGCTGATGGTCCATGCTGCTGCAAACGTCGTCGAACTGTTCGTGCAGATGGTTGTTGTCTTGCAAACGTCCCCTTTTGTTGACTCAGGCGTCGAGACGTGGCTGCACGATCCGTTACAGCCTTGCGGATAAGATGCCTGTCATCTCGACTGCTAGTGATACGAGGCCGTTGAGATCCAGCACGGCGTTCCGTATTACCCTCCTGAACCCACCGTTTCCATATTCCGCTAACAGTCATTGGATCTCGAACAACGCGAGCAGCAATGTCGCGATACGATAAACCGCAATCGCGATAGGCTACAGTCCGACCTTTATCAAAGTCGGAAACGTGATGGTACGCATTTCTCCTCCTTACACGAGGCATCACAACAACGTTTCACCAGCAAAGCCAGTCAACTGCTGTTTGTGTATGAGAAATCGGTTGGAAACTTTCCTCGTGTCAGCACGTTGTATGTGTCGCCACCGGCGCCAACCTTATGTGAATGCTCTGAAAAGCTAATCATTTGCCTATCACAGCATCCTCTTCCTGTCGGTTAAATTTCGCGTCTGTAGCACGTCATCTTCGTTGTGTAGCAATTTTAATGGCCAGTAGTGTAGCCCTGCCAAAATTTTCATTCGTGTCTGGTTGCTAAAGAATTTGAAATAGATTAAATATACGGAGTTTGTCAATCATAAGAGAAGTCAAGTGTGTCATGCCTACAAGCCCTGATGTCGTGCACCAATAAGGAAACTGTCAAGAAAACATACTATAGTTATATTCATTCACATCTAAACTACGTAGTAATATTCTGGGGAAACTCTCTAGCAGAACCTTGCAGACCTGCCTGCACAGCAGATTTTAAATGTCCGTTTACACTGATGTCATCAAAGCAAGAGCACGAGCTTGGATTATGAAAGGATGGGCCAGGCCCTTTTCGAAGGAACGATCCTTGCATTTCCCAAATGCGATTTAGGGAAAACCCAAATCTGTATGGCGTGAAGGTAATCTGAACTGTCATCCTCCCAAATGCAAGTACAGTATGCTAACCACTATGCCTCCTCACTTGGTCTGCAAAGAATCTGTCATGTCTGTCATTGTAACACCACATGTGGCAAAATCCTTCATACAACCAATGCAAATGAAAGAATCTGACAGAGGTGCATTCGATATAGGACTGAAACTTTTTAATAAATTCCTTGTGATAATAAAAACTATTTTGACAATTCTTACAATAATATTTACAGTGTCCTTGGGAGTGAATACATGGTTATATCAATTACAACGTACTATGTCACACCTTTATTTGCTTTATATAATAATTAATGTGATTAACTTCAATCTGGGACAGTCTGCATTATAGCCAGATCTCCTTCCACTTCCGCCTCCCCTTCCCACTATGACGTCAAATGCTGTTGCCGGCTTTTCCCCACCCCTCTGACCTCCATCCAGCACCTCACTACCCCCACTTCCGTACGCCAATCGCTTGACATAAAAATGGTTGGAAAGTTATGGGTGGTGCTGCCATCACTACTTATTCAGGCTCTGAGCACTATGGGACTTAACATCTATGGTCATCAGTCCCCTAGAACTTAGAACTACTTAAACCTAACTAACCGAAGGACAGCACACAACACCCAGCCATCACGAGGCAGAGAAAATCCGTGACCCCGCCGGGAATCGAACCCGGGAACCCGGGCGTGGGAAGCGAGAACGCTACCGCACGACCACGAGATGCGGGCACTACTTATTCAGATATGTTGGACTCATCACTTGTGTTCTGTACACCATTGGCTGATGGTTGGTTCCAAACTGCTCCAAGGCGCTTAGATTGCACAAATTCAAGATTTGTTATTCACAAGCATAACTGCTCTCATTCTGGCGGGAAATCTAAGCCAGATTAGTCCAATTGAGCTACCAAGGTGGTTAGCTTTATTGGACAGGACGCAGTTACTCTCATTCTATGACCTGCCACACCCCCTCTATGACTTACTACCCGAAAATGGTACTCATGTATTTTCAGACATTTGCTACAGGCAGGCATGAACTATGCATCCAAAAATAATTATTTCTAGTATGAAATGCAAGAAAGCCCACTGTTGTTAGACAAGGGCCTAAAATAACCACAGTTAGTAATTTTTATATACATCTAAAAGTTGCGCTGCTCCATCCAACATAGTGGCATGGAAGGAAGAATAGGAATGTACATGCTTTTTCGCTTGTTTTAAACATTGCCACATTCAGAACAGACACCATTCAGTGTCTCACACTGCTGCATTTACCCATAGCAGCTAGATATCATGCTGTCGACTGTAGGATTTGTGGCCACTTGGTATAGGGCAGCGTGCACAACGAGCTCCCAGGCTGTCCCTGACCCTGCAGCTGCAGGGACCAAAATGAAGTACCGAGCACTCTTACCCTCTCCACAGCCTTTGTCCCACGAAATATATTGCGTGCCCATGTCAGGATGGCAGTGGCAGTATACAACCTCACACCCTTAACTGGTGACATCCACATGTCTTCAAACGTGTCTCCACGCTGCCGTCCGCCGCTCGTGGTCTCGCGGTAGCGTTCTCGCTTCCCGAGCACGGGGTCCCGGGTTCGATTCCCGGCGGGGTCAGGGATTTTCACCTGCCTCGAGATGACTGGGTGTTTGTGTTGTCCTCATCATTTCACCATCATCCAGGAAAGTGGCGAAATTGGACTGAGCAAAGATTGGATAATTGTATGGGCGCTGATAACCACGCAGTTGAGCGCCCCACAAACCAAACATCATCATCATCATCATCCACGCTGCCCTCCAATACTAAATTGGTGATCCCTTGATGCCTCAGAACATGTCCTACCAACCGATCCCTTCTTCTAGTCAAGGTGTGCCACAAATTTCCCTTCTTCCTAATTTCATTCAATACCTCCTCATTAGTTATGTGATCTACCCATCTAATCTTCAGCATTCTTCTGTAGCACCACATTTCGAAAGCTTCTATTCTCTTATTGTCCAAGCTATTTATCGTCCACGTTTCACTTCCATACATGGCCACATTCCACACAAATACTTTCAGAAACGACTTCCTGACACTTAAATCTATACTCGATGTTAGCAAATTTCTCTTCTTCAGGAAACGCTTTCCTTGCCATTGCCAGTCTACATTTTATATCCTCTCTACTTCGACCATCATCAGTTATTTTGCTCCCCAAAAAGCAAAACCCATTTACTACTTTAAGTGTCTCATTTCCTAATCTAATTCCCGCAGCCTCACCCGATTTAATTCGACTACATTCCATTATCCTCATTTTGCTTCTGTTGATGTTCATCTTGTATCCTCCTTTCAAGACACTGTCCATTCCGTTCAGCTGCTCTTCCAGTTCTCCCGCGTCCGGCCATCCATATTTAGGTTTTCTGTGATTTCCCTAAATCGCTCCAGGCAAATGCCGGGATGGTTCCTTTGAAAGAGCACGGCCGACTTCCTTCCCCGTCCTTCTCTACTCCGATGAGACCGATGACCTCGCTGTTTGGTCTCTTCCCCCAAACAACCCAACCCAACTCTTCCAGGTCCTTTCTTGTCTCTGACAGAATTACAACGTCATCGGCGAACCTCAAAGTTTTTATTTCTTCTCCATGGATTTTAATTCCTACTCCGAATTTTTCCTTTGTTTCCTTTACTGCTTGCTCAATATACAGTTTGAATAACATCGGGGATAGGCTACGTGAATATCAGGAATCCGGTAAAACGTCAAATCTCCGACATCGCTGCGGCTGGGAAAATATCCTGTATAAGAACGGGACCAAAACCGACTGAAGAGAATCGTTCAGCGTGACAGAAGTGCAGCCCTTCCGCAAATTGATGCAGATTTCAATGCTGGGCCTACTTACACATCAGTATATATTTACAAAGTATGTTGTTGGTATGCTAGGGTTAATTCTGTACACACATAATGTAAAGGGTCACTATGGGGCTTCAAAGTGGATCAGTAAAATCAGCTTATGTCGCTATTTTCCTAACATTAGAAGATACATGCAGCACGTCTTAAAAACATGCCTTACATGCAAAAAACAAAGCCCACAAACAAACGCTGTCATACAGAGTTACACCCTATAATACCAACAAAACCACTGGAAATCGTCGCAGTTGATGTTGCACAGCCTTTGCCCTCGATTAGAGGCGGAATTAAGCATGTAGTAGCTCTATATGACATTTTCACCAAGTAAGTTAAACTATACACTACAATGTCTACAGCCAGGCGGAGTGACCGAGCGGTTCTAGGCGCTACAGTCTGGAACCGTGCGACTGCTACGGTCGCAGGTTTGAATCCTGCCTCGGGCATGGATGTGTGTGATGTCCTTAGGTTAGTTAGGTTATAGTAGTTCTAAGTTGTTAGGGGACTGATGACCTCAGAAGTGAAGTCCCATAGTGCTCAAAGCCATTTTATTTGTAGTTTTAAAGAGAATTCGGTAAAAAGTTGACCATCTGGAAAGCGACCATGGTGTACATAGTGCTTATTTAATTGCCTTGCTACCACAGCTTTTTGAATTGAATTACTGGTTTCAGCTATGCCATAGCCATCTTCAGACTCAACAACAGAAGTAAATAAACAATATATCCTTCGAAACTTCCTGGCAGATTAAAACTGTTTGCCGGACCGAGACTCGAACTCGGGACCTTTGCCTTTCGCGGGCAAGTGCTCTACCATTTGAGCTACCCAAGCACGACTTACGACCCGTCCTCACAGCTTCAATTCTGCCAGTACCTCGTCTCATTCTGGAAACATCCCCCATGTCTCCGCTATATCCTTTCTTCCAGGAGTGCTAGTTCTGCAAGGTTCGCAGAAGAGCTTCTGTGAAGTTTGGAGAGTAGAAGACGAGGTACTGGCAGATTTGAAGCTGTGAGGACGGTTCGTGAGTCGTGCTTGGGTAGCTCAAATGGTAGAGCAGTTGCCCGCGAAAGGCAAAGGTCCCGAGTTCGAGTCTCGGTCCGGCACACAGTTTTAATCTGCCAGGAAGTTTCATATCAGCGCACACTTCGCTGCAGAGTGAAAATCTCGTTCTGGAAATATATCCCTCATTCTACTGCACTGTCATAACATGTGAAAGTAGCACAACTAAAAACAGCTATACATGCTTCAACCAGTTATATATAGGGAGCAAAACGACTCTAGAAGTTATTGACGCATGCATACTGTATGAATAAATATACAAAGTAATGAAAAAGAAATTCATTTAGAAGTGAAATTCTTTAAACTCTTCTCACTTTTATATAGGAAAGCAAGATTTCTTTTAAAAAATGTTTAACCACAAGAAAACGTTTTCGTCCTCTGTGAGTTCCAACTGATCAGAATTTAACAAAATTTTCAAAAAATTAAACTTGAGGACAGGAATCATTCTAAAATCGAATACCTTGCGAGGATTCCAAAATCAGTCTCATAAAGGAAGATGGCGGAATTAACAGGAGCCGTCCGGCGTGGCGGAGCGTTTCTAGGCGCTACAGCCTGGAACCGCGCGACCGCTACGGTCGCAGGTTCGAATCCTGCCTCGGGCATGGATGTGTGTGATGTCGTTAGGTTAGTTAGGTTTAAGTAGTTCTAAGGTCTAGGGGACTGATGACCTCAGAAGTTAAGTCCCGTAGTGCTCAGAGCCAACTAACAGGACAATATGAAGGTAATCTAAGGTTATTCAATTTTCTTCCTTTATAAGAATGAAACACTGATTTCAGATCCGTCACAATGTATTCAGTTTTAGAATGATTTCTGTGGTCAGTTTTCATTTTTTAAAAACTTTTCTTAAACTCTTAACAGTGTTAACTGTGAGAGGACGAATATGGTTTCACATGGTTTAACATATTTTAAGAAATTTTGCTTTCTTATTTACAACAGAGAATATTTTAAACGATTGTTATGACTTGTTACAGTGTTGCAGAATGAAAGGTATATTGTATTTTTTAATAATATCTGTCATTTGTTTTTAACATCTTAACGTAGTAGCTAGTAATGTACTTCCTTTTACTTCTATTGTAGAGTCTGAAGATGTCTGTTATATAGCTGAACTGGTAAGCCCATTCAAAAAGCTGTGCAATCAAAACAATTAAATTGAAAAGATCCTGTTCACTGTAACACAGAGCCTACGTGCTGTAATGATTAATGAAGTACCTATTTTAACCTAAGGACTGAATGAGAATATTCACTGTTTCTGATTACTATATAATAACAGGATTGTACTATTACTCTGGAGCATTAGCATATTTGTGTTTAGCGAAGAATACAAAGACACTGGTATGAGCTGACTCTTCGTTATGTGACGTACTTAGTAGTGCAGCACTTAGTAATACAGTTGCATGGATTATAATTATACGTATTCTTCCAGTATTTCTGGAACCAGTAGAAGAATTACGTGTTACAAGAGAAGAGTGCTTTGATTGGTTCAAATGGCTCTGAGCACTATGGGACTCAACTGCTGTGGTCATAAGTCCCCTAGAACTTAGAACTACTTAAACCTAACTAACCTAAGGACATCACACACATCCATGCCCGAGGCAGGATTCGAACCTGCGACCGTAGCGGTCGTGCGGTTCCAGACTGTAGCGCCTTTAACCGCTCGGCCACTTCGGCCGGCAAGAGTGCTTTGAATTCAAACCTTTGCAAATATTCGTATATGTCATGTCACGATAAGATCGACTTAACAAAATGTTTTAGTTTTAGTACTCTTCAAATCTATGTAAACATTAGCTTTAGTAAAGCAAGACGGCTTCGCATGAGTACAGTTTTCCTAATTTTTCGCGAGTGTAAATGTGTTTCCTGCTTAGGTTTGAGCCTGTTTTCCTTTTTTTTTTTGTCTGTTTATTGCTTTGAGGTAACACTGTATGCAACGGTCACATTTTCGTCCAATAAATAGACAATGTTGTAATCCGTACGATATATGGTCCTTAAAACAATGCAGTAATGTATGAAGTCAGAGTCCAACATAAAGAAAGAGTGATGACTGTAAGTCTACTTTGATGTAGCATAGGACGAAGGTTCCTATACAAAGACATAAACATTTGATTTTGTACAGGATGGGGCGTATGGGCAGGCGGTGGGCGTTATGGAATAATAGAGTAATTTTTAGAGAAAGGCCATTTATTGGCTAAAGCATGTTGAACGGGGCTACATAGGCCTAGGGAGGTGCGGGTGAGCCAGAGCTTACAATTTGGCGAACATTGTTCGCGAAGCTACCGAAAGTGGTTGTCTGCCAAAACTAAGTCCACAGTGCCGCAGCACCGGGAGAAGCGGGAGATGTTCAATGCTACAGGGCGCGCATCCGACTCGCAGGTGAGCAAGAATACAAGAGAGCGGGCCCGGCGACGGGCGGCCGGGTATGTTCGACGCACCACGCGGCTTACTCCGCCCTGATTGGTCAGGAAGTTACCGTTTGGAGGCTCATATAATAAAGTAAAATCTCCTACTGTCTGGCTCATTCTTTACACTTTGTAAGCTTGCTGCCTCACTATGTTTTACAGTGAACACTTGGGATCCGTGGGGAATGACACAAAAACATAGACTGTGAATACTGAACTGATAAAATTTCGTAATGCGAACTCGTTTCTGGAGACAAGGTTACTGCGTTAGTGAGTCTGTGACAGGATTATGGGACAGTGATGAGCACTCACCCGGGACGGCTGTGGCAGAGTCAAGCTAGCACTGGGCGTGATCACGTGATGTGAAATGCAAAGCTAAACTACTCGAACATGCATTATGACGAAGTTTGTACTTTCTGGGAATGAACTCAACAACATGACATCCGCCTTTGGTGCAGCATGGAGTGATGGTGATGCTTTAGAAGAGGGAGATGCGATACCAGGTCCCTCACTTCACAAATACTCCGACTAATGATCGCACACTTTCGACACGCAAGGTTTAGCGAGCCATTGACGTGTCCCAACCATCAGAGCGGCGGAACGCCTCTCCTCATTCTCGCCAAAAATGCTCGGTGCACCATCATTATTGAGTTGAAATATGTGTTAGTTCAAATGGTTCAAATGGCTCTGAGCACTATGCGACTCAACTTCTGAGGTCATCAGTCGCCTAGAACTTAGAACTAATTAAACCTAACTAACCTACGGACATCACACACATCCATGCCCGAGGCAGGATTCGAACCTGCGACCGTAGCGGTCGCTCGGCTCCAGACTGTAGCGCCTAGAACCGCACGGCCACTCCTGCTGGCTGTGTGTTAATAAGTAATAAGACTTGCCCAGCTGAAACATTATAAATGTGCATTTTCTTGATATTAATTTCACAGAGGGTTCTGATAATGAAATCGTTCATCAAGAATTTTAATGTATTATAAGACCATATATCAGATCATGAGTAACGCTTTATACATGAAAAATGAGGAAGTGTCCCACCTTCCTAAACGTGGATCCATCTAATATATTAAAGACACATGTAGTTGTTTATATTGATGGAAAAATTACTTGTATTCTAATGAAAAATTTTCTTTCATTATAAGCTGTAGAGGTCATACCTTGTGTAACAGTAAAACTGCTGCACAAATATGCAGGGGTATAGATGATTTTTTCTTCTGGGTGAGAGTGACGGCTCAGTTCTTTTCATTCAGATCAGTATTTCAGAATACATTATTAGCACCCGAACTATCAAAACCCATTAGTGCCGGAATTAATTTTTACGTGATTTTTAAAAAAATTGCGTTCTTATGTCTGTAAAAGGCATAAATTACACAACAGAGTTGTTTCGACGAAAGTCATTACCGCCATTAGCGAGATATTTGATGTTGCCATATGGCAACGCTAGGCGCTTTCACTACCTAAATTTATATGGATTACAACTTCAACTAAAATAAGTAGGTTATTGAAATTTCTTATTACATATACAAGTTTTGTGCAAATTTATTATTCAGTCTTTATCATACAATTGATATTTTATAACACAGTATTGAACTCAGCATTATTTTACATGAAATGGAATAAAACAGTCAATACACAATCCCACATTACACTTTGAACACACTGTTCTCACAATAGATTTACAGTCCTGGTGTGCACACCTTTTCTTCTTGTTTCCTTCTGTGTGCTGGACGAGGTGGTCAGTCTTATCAAACCTAATTGAATCTGACATGCGGCTTTCGGAACATGCCCTTGATGCAGATGGTCTCCCGGCTCCTTTTGGCAAAGCTTGGTGTCTTTGCAAGTACACTGTTGTTACTTCTCTCTTGAAATCAAGCTGAGAAATAGTTTAGTTTCTTGGTTTATTATACAAAATCCAACTGTTTTTTATGGCGGCATCTAACATCCATGTAAAGAGACACCAGTACCATTTCTTGTTCTTATTGCAATGCGATAGCGTGCTATATTCTGATCCATCTGATCAGTACCTTCCACATACGTATTATATTTGGCTACCAGTTTTGGTCTGGGAATCATTATATTTCGCTTTTTTAGTTGCGAGAATCTCTTGACGTGGCCAACTTCTTGTGCACCACATGAAGAGATCATTGTGACAACTGAGTTGTCCAGCTACCGCACATACAATAATCCATCATTCTTCTCTATTGCTGTCTCAAAATATCCCCGATCTTTCTTGGAAAATAATTTTGGGGCTCAACAAACACATCACCTTCAATTTTTTTATTTTTATTTTTATTTATTTATTTTATGGCCTTCATTGGACCACTGTAGTCAAAAATACAAAGTTCTAAACAAGTTGTTACACATGGATACAATTTGGTTCGACAATAACTTAATATATTTAGGTAATATAATTATTAGAGGCTATTCTTATATGAAAGGTGTTTTGCTCTTCTGTCTGCCCAATATTTCTTCATTCTTTCAGATATTTTCTTTCATTCTTCATCTGAGACAACTCTTCCTGTACTCCTTTTATTGATTTTCATTTCTAGTCTGGTTTGCGGGTCTTGCAGTATTCTGGTTTTCTCTGTCTTGTTTTTTAGGTCATCTACTGTAATTTGAAGTTCTTTTATATCTTCCTTAATTTCTGTGATCCATTTAATGTCGCTCCTGCTATTCCACAATTTTTGTATTATTTTTTTAATAATTCTGTTTTCTGGAGTTCTCATCAGATGTCCAATGAATGAGATGAGTTTCTTCCTGATTGTGATCATGACTGGTTCTATTTTCTTATATACTGTTTCATTTGATGCTATTCTCCAATGTCCATTTATTTTATACTGTTTATTTATACATGTCCTAATTATTCTTCTTTCTATTTTTAGTATTCTGTCAATTTCTGCTGTATTAGTTGTTTTGAAGATAGTTTCAGCTGCATACGTTATTTCTGGTTGTGTAACTGTTTTATAGTGTTTTAATTTTGCATCTATAGATAGGCTTTTTTTGTTGTATGTTGTTTTGGTAATGTAATTTGCATAGTTCAGTTTTTTTATTCTATTTTGCCATGATGGCTTCTCATTTAGATTGTATGTTATTATTTCGCCTAAATATTTAAATTTATCAACAGTTTTTATTTCCTGTTCTCTTATTGTAATTTTGTTTGCAAGTGGTGGATCAGTTAGCATAATCTCCTTTTTATCAAATGATATTCTAAGGCCTACTTTCTCTGCTATTTCTTGTAGTGATTTCACTTGTTGCCTGGCTTCTTGAACGGTGTTGGCTAGGAGAGCAAGATCATTATAAAGAATCTCCAGCGCCTCAGCAAGCGAGAAACCTCTTCTAAAACAAAAAAGAGAAAATTCGTCCTTTTACTGAGTACAAGCGCCTAGCGTTGCCATATGGCAACACCGACGTTCAAACGGCCTAAATGAAAGTAATTTATTTCACAGCAAGTAGTAACTTCCAAAGAATATATATTTGAGTTTTTATAGCACAACCATACTAAAAAACCAAATTATATATCGTACGTTACTGTGTAAAACATACTTACTCGAACTTATACTCTATTTTTCTTCGTCATTCAGCAAACAACGATTTCCAACACTGCTTACGCCGCAGAATTTAAATGTATTGTTAAAAATGTTGCATTGTAGGGATCTTTACAGTCTTGCGGAACGGAATCCAGTGCTGCCAACACTCTCGCTTCGTTGATGTCGTGGAATCAACGATTTTAAACAAGTGTTACAAACGTTGCCATATGGCAACGCACGGCGCTAATGGGGTATTACTGTTTCAAGCCGGCCGTTGTGGACGAGCGGTTCTAGGCGCTTCAGTCTGGAACCGCGCGACCGCTACGGTCGCAGGTTCGAGTCCTGCCTCGGCCATGGATGTGTGTGATGTCCTTAGGTTAGTTAGGTTTAAGTAGTTCTAAGTTCTAGGGGACTGATGACCTCAGATGTCAAGTCCCATAGTGCTCAGAGCCATTTGATCCATTTGAACTGTTTCAACGTTTCGTATAGGAAGACACGTTGGATCCACAGAAATTCTGATACAACTGAATGGGAATCAAAGGACTGTAGTAGAAAAATTACAGTGCTTATTACAGGTAGGTCGTTCACAAATGAACTTTTCCAAAGGAAGGGTTCAGTAACGTGAACAGAGGAGCTGAGGAACTACTTCTATGGAACAGTTGTTCACCGTTCACATTTGCCGCTGCCGTTCTCGTTCAGGGAATCATCGCAGCTGGTTCTCTCTTTCCTGGAACGGTCGTGGCTTGTCCTCGTTCCAGGAATAGTCGGTCCATGTTCAAGGAACAGTTGCCGATGGTACTCACTCGTTCCAGGGAAGGTCGCGGCCGGTCCTCGCACCAGGAACGATCCGTCCTCGTTCCAGGAATGGTCAGTCCTCATTCCAGGAATGGCTGTGGCTGGTCTCGTTCCCACCTACGTCTCGTTCTTTCTCGTGTAATTACTCTTTCCACTTTTCATTTTGATTTTTTAATAATTATAAGACTTACATAAAAATTAAATTGCTTGTAATATATACATTTTTCATTCAGCAAATAAAGAAATCTACCTGCCTGTTTATAGTTTTGATGAACAGTAGAACACAATTATCACGAGGCACGTTTTGTTTTTAATTCGTAGTAGCTCTGGTCTCGTTTGCTTGATTTAATTACTGGTTTATAAGACAACTTTTGATTATTTTTTACTGTAGTGTAAGAAAGCTTATATAAATTATCGATTTTCGCATTTCTCCCAAAAATAAAACACGACGCTTCGGGAGACTCTTATTTTTCACGTTTGGATATTTCCTTGTGCTCTCCCCAGTGTGGTTTCATTGCACAAAAAGTGAGTTGTTCGTGATTTCAGCTCCATAGGGAAAAGTGAGGGGTGCCTCTCCACTTGAGAGGCCAAAGAGTCAATTGCATCCTACATCACTGTCTGTTTAAAAACATCGATGTATTTACCTTATTCAGTTAAAAAAATAACTGACGCACATATAACCTCCTCAATATCGTCGTTTTTCTTTTGTCCGCCATCGTGTAAGGATGCATTTTCTTGCTAGTTATGCTATTATAAATAATAGTAATAGTAATCAACTGCACTGAAGGGTTTATTTTGTAACAATACAATAGAGATCCTGTTACGAGCGACATATCGAGAATTTATAGTTCTCAGTTTTTAATTTTGTTGGGAAGCAATTGATTTGGTGATATGTCCATTTGCATACCATCCGCGCACTATCGTATGCGAATTTACACTGTCTGCAAGCTTTTGACGCATTGTACTTTATATTATTAGGTCCGTCATCACCAATTCATCTGTTCCACGACAACGTCTCTGAACCAGACCATTATGAAATCAGGTAATGGAAGAGTTTTATTTTCGCCAACAGTAGGGTGAATATAATCTAAACTGAAATCTTTATGTCATATTTTTGTTCGTCATGCCCCAGCTATGGCAACTCTGAGGTTTCCTGACTCAAAACAGTTCCTTTTCCGAGGAATTAAGTACATTCATTTCTTTTCAGTCACATTTTTATAACATCCGTTGGAATTTACTCGTCTGTAGATGAGATAGCTTTGATTATGAGCGCGGGTACCCTTGAGAATTTAACATAATTTTGAAAATCTTGTGGTGCACAACTCTTTTTGTGGAGGTTTAATTTTAAACAGTAGCTTATATTATCACATTGTTTCTGGGTATCTTACATTATGAATTACTAGACCCAGAAAATATTAGATACAGGCTCCCAGGTAGATGCTATTTTTCTTGACTTCCGGAAGGCGTTCGATACAGTTCCGCATTGTCGCCTGATAAACAAAGTAAGAGCCTACGGAATATCAGACCAGCTGTGTGGCTGGATTGAAGAGTTTTTAGCAAACAGAACACAGCATGTTGTTATCAATGGAGAGACGTCTACAGCCGTTAAAGTAACCTCTGGCGTGCCACAGGGGAGTGTTATGGGACCATTGCTTTTCACAATATACACTCCTGGAAATGGAAAAAAGAACACATTGACACCGGTGTGTCAGACCCACCATACTTGCTCCGGACACTGCGAGAGGGCTGTACAAGCAATGATCACACGCACGGCACAGCGGACACACCAGGAACCACAGTGTTGGCCGTCGAATGGCGCCAGCTGCGCAGCATTTGTGCACCGCCGCCGTCAGTGTCAGCCAGTTTGCCGTGGCGTACGGAGCTCCATCGCAGTCTTTAACACTGGTAGCATGCCGCGACAGCGTGGACGTGAACCGTATGTGCAGTTGACGGACTTTGAGCGAGGGCGTATAGTGGGCATGCGGGAGGCCGGGTGGACGTACCGCCGAATTGCTCAACATGTGGGGCGTGAGTTCTCCACAGTACATCGATGTTGTCGCCAGTGGTCGGCGGAAGGTGCACGTGCCCGTCGACCTGGGACCGGACCGCAGCGACGCACGGATGCACGCCAAGACCGTAGGATCCTACGCAGTGCCGTAGGGGACCGCACCGCCACTTCCCAGCAAATTAGGGACACTGTTGCTCCTGGGGTATCGGCGAGGACCATTCGCAACCGTCTCCAGGAAGCTGGGCTACGGTCCCGCACACCGTTAGGCCGTCTTCCGCTCACGCCCCAACATCGTGCAGCCCGCCTCCAGTGGTGTCGCGACAGGCGTGAATGGAGGGACGAATGGAGACGTGTCGTCTTCAGCGATGAGAGTCGCTTCTGCCTTGGTGCCAATGATGGTCGTATGCTTGTTTGGCGCCGTGCAGGTGAGCGCCACAATCAGGACTGCATACGACCGAGGCACACAGGGCCAACACCCGGCATCATGGTGTGGGGAGCGATCTCCTACACTGGCCGTACACCACTGGTGATCGTCGAGGGGACACTGAATAGTGCACGGTACATCCAAACCGTCATCGAACCCATCGTTCTACCATTCCTAGACCGGCAAGGGAACTTGCTGTTCCAACAGGACAATGCACGTCCGCATGTATCCCGTGCCACCCAACGTGCTCTAGAAGGTGTAAGTCAACTACCCTGGCCAGCAAGAATCTCCGGATCTGTCCCCCATTGAGCATGTTTGGGACTGGATGAAGCGTCGTCTCACGCGGTCTGCACGTCCAGCACGAACGCTGGTCCAACTGAGGCGCCAGGTGGAAATGGCATGGCAAGCCGTTCCACAGGACTACATCCAGCATCTCTACGATCGTCTCCATGGGAGAATAGCAGCCTGCATTGCTGCGAAAGGTGGATATACACAGTACTAGTGCCGACATTGTGCATGCTCTGTTGCCTGTGTCTATGTGCCTGTGGTTCTGTCAGTGTGATCATGTGATGTATCTGACCCCAGAAATGTGTCAATAAAGTTTCCCCTTCCTGGGACAATGAATTCACGGTGTTCTTATTTCAATTTCGAGGAGTGTATATAAGTGACCTAGTAGATAGTGTCGGAAGTCCCTTGCGGCTATTCGCGGATGATGCTGTAGTATACAGAGAAGTTGCAGCATTAGAAAATTGTAGCGAAATGCAGGAAGATCTGCAGCAGATAGGCACTTGGTGCTGGGAGTGGCAACTGACCCTTAACATAGACAAATGTAATGTATTGCGAATACATAGAAAGAAGGATCCGTTATTGTATGATTATATGATAGCGCAACAAACACTGGTAGCAGTTACTTCTGTAAAATATCTGGGAGTATGCGCGCGGAACGATTTGAAGTGGAATGAGCATATAAAATTAATTGTTGGTAAGGCGGGTACCAGGTTGAGATTCATTGGGAGAGTCCTTAGAAAATGTAGTGCATCAACAAAGGAGGTGTCTTACAAAACACTCGTTCGACCTATACTTGAGTGTTGCTCATCAGTGTGGGATCCGTACCAGATCGGGTTGACGGAGGAGATAGAGAAGATCCAAAGAAGAGCGGCGGGTTTCGTCACAGGTTTATTTGGTAACCGTGATAGAGTTACGGAGATGTTTAACAAACTCAAGTGGCAGACTCTGCAAGAGAGGCGCTCTGCATCGCGGTGTAGCTTGCTCGCCAGGTTTCGAGAGGGTGCGTTTCTGGATGAGGTATCGAATATATTGCTTCCCCCTACTTATGCCTCCCGAGGAGATGACGAATGTAAAATTAGAGAGATTCGAGCGCGCACGGAGGCTTTCAGACAGTCGTTCTTCCCGCGAACCATACGCGACTGGAACAGGAAAGGGAGGTAATGACAGTGGCACGTAAAGTGCCCTCCGCCACACACCGTTGGGTGGCTTGCGGAGTATAAATGTAGATGTAGATGTAGATCAACTTCATCGACATATGTTGGTGAATGATTGATCTTGCTGTTGTTTCAAATCTAAAGCCGTATACAGTATTATACGTTTTGTCAGTTAGTTCAACAAAACAGTTGCTGCCAGTTGACTCTCTGTCACGTCTTCACCTCTCTCACCGTCTTCCACATGATATTCATATTAATCTTCTTCTTCTTCTTCTTCTTCTTCTTCTCCTCCTCCTCCTCCTACTCCTGCTCTTCCAGCATCTGTGCCTTCTGCTTTTATAAGTACATTTTTCTTTGGCTACATGTTGGTGTATCTTCTTTTGGAGTAAACGTTCCAATCTCTGAAGCTGTTGAGAAACGTGTTTAAATACTTTCTCCACTACACAGTGAGAAGCTTCAGTTTGTCTTTCTTGTGGCAATGCCAGTTTCCTGCCGATATTTCCTCGACATTTTAACATATGACTCGTAAGCCTTCTCTTCCGTCCGGACGAACTGGTAGAAATGTTGACAGCTGCAGTACTTAATCACAACTCAACCGATTACAAGCAAACATTTAGCTTTATACCATACCTTACAGCGTTAGGCATCAGGCATTAAGCGTTATGCGTTAGCCATTATGCTTTAGGTGTTAGGCTTCACTGACTCGTAAATTCTGCTTTAATACCTAATTTGCAGTCGAGAGAAGCTGACATGCGATAAGACTGCAAACCTGTGGGAGCAAGTCTCAACTCGCTGTTTTTCTTTTCGCAACTTAGCTTTCTTAATGTCGGCAGAAATGTTTGGTATGGGAATCTGTGCTTCCAGGAATGTAGTTAGTCTCTGATTCAACACGCGAGAGAAGAAGTTCCAGTTTGTTCAGTATGGAGGAATGAGTATACAAGAAGATCTTCCCATTTGCTGAAGCCGGTTATGTTTTGACATACCAGTTGTCAACATCGTGATTGGCTGGATGCTGAGAAAGACAGCAGAGTCAGAAATTCGACAAAAATGCGTTTATTCCTTTTTTTCTTATGCAGTATATCATTCAGATATTTTTGTCATATCTATGAATACATGGTGTTACAGAATCTGCAGTCCTACTGATCAAGTAAGCAAAATAAGAATGCTCTACGAATGACGGCCGCTGTGGCCGAGCGACTCTATGTGCTTTAGGCTGGAACTGCGCTGCTGCTACGGTCGCAGGTTCGAATCCTGCGTCGGGCATGGATGTGTGTGATGTCCTTAGGTTAGTTAGGTTTAAGTAGATCTAAGTCTAGGGGACTGATGACCTCAGATGTTAAGTCCCATAATGCTCAGAGCCATTTGAACCATTTTTTTCTGTGCATGAGTAAACATGTAACGGCCTAAGGTAATATCAAAGGTAATAAACATTATAATACCTGTTTTAATTAGTCTATTCTAGCAGGAGTGTATCCTGTAAATCGGGATGAACAATTTGTATCTCAATATTTCCCACTTGCAAACAAATTGAACTTTACAGAATGAAATTTTTCACTCTGCAGCGGCGTGTGCCCTGATAGCAACTTCGTGGCAGATTAAAACTGTGTGCCGGACCCAGACTCGAATTCTGGTGGAAATTTGCCTCTCGCAGGCAAGGGCTCTGCCAGCGTTTTATTTTTTGTTTTGTTTTTCAACCTTGGGGTTTCCAGCCACGGATCAACCACTTTTCTTTTCTTTGCACAGAATATGCTTGTACGGGCAGGAAAAAAAGTTACTCATTCAGCTTCAGGCTGGGTAGAGACCAGGTGGACAGGGAGCGATCCCGAGGCCTGGTCTCAAGCCTCACCCCCGCCTGCCACTGTGCTGGTCCATCACATGGTACTGGCCTATTTTTATTTATTTATTTTGTCTTTTAGAATATAAAATTTGATAGACATAAATTCCACAATTCCGGGACTCAAAAGGAAACAAAATTTCTCTGGGAAGAACGCTATGAGGGTAGGCTCAGAGCAAGGGAACAAATAAAAAACGAAAACTATCCTATACCTTCAAGACTGAAGACAAGGTGCAACATATTCTCAAATAAAGCGTAATGGCGGTGAAGCCTCTGCTATTTCCAATGAATTTTCGCCATACATTGGCGAATGACACGGGCGCTGGGGTCGTTGTCACACCCGACTACATAGTGGGCATAGTGCTCGAGGAGCCATACGATCGAGTTAGTCTTTGTCTGAGGGAAAACGGAGAAGTCCGGACAGAGAAGAATGTCAACCGAGAATGCAGCTTCAGTGTTCTCGTCCGCAAGGGACAAGCCAGTGTGGTAATGTATCAGGTTGATAACATGTGTCGCAAAGCCCAGTCGGACGAAGACCAATGCGATGGAGTCCTTTTTTGGTCAGGATCAAATTATGAATGACCCTATACCATAATGAGGTGACTTCCACTGGGGCGTCAATGGAGTGGCAGTTTCTACAGGGGAGAGTGCTGACTGTACTCCCCACCAAGATCTGGTGGTAAGGTGTGTCACTGATGAAAGGTCGGCGAGCAGAAAACTTATTGTAATATAAAATTCTCGTATGTGCCACAATCTAGAGTATATCCGCCCGACATCTGCAGGGGGAGTCAGACTGGCTGATCGAAGACACGTAAATAAGTGAAATGTAATGGATCGAGCAGCTGAGGTACATGTTAAGACATTACGCTTATAAAAATATTGAAACCTTTTCCTTGGTATTGGGAAGTCCCAACACTGCAATCGTAGGGGGCCTCGCTCCAACTTGCCGGAGTCTAAAAATGTAACATTTGCATAGGACAGGGTAATTGTTACAATTTACGCGCCATTATAGCACGGAGTGGGAGTAGAAAATTTAGGAATCTAAGATCCGTACATTGTGAAGAAGGCTAAGCGAACGGCGTTCACGTTCATGAATGTCCCTTGAATGCGATCCGTCACCTCTCGACGGCTGTGTGCAGCCATTTTCATCGGGCAGTGATCCACGATATATGGCTAGCAACCACCGTTGTCCATGAAATGACAACGTGATGAAAACACAGTAATAGAAAGAGATGCATTCTAGTTCATTAATACTGGCCCCAGAGGAGAATTAAAGGAGTCCAACATGTCCTTGAGCGAGGATACGTAACGATTCCATAATATCATCCGCGTATGGTCGCAACGAGATGGTTTCTCCCACTGTCTTACAGCCATACAATTGAGCAGCAATCCAGCGAAGCAGAGGATCTAGAGACAATACAAAAATTGAAACGGAGAGGGGGCTCCCCAGCGGTAAACCCCGTTGGATTGTAATCTGGGGAGTAAGTAATCCATCCATCATGACAGACACTTCAACACCAATAAAAAGATTGGATAAAATCTGACACACAGTGTGACTGAGACAGGTTGCCTCGAATACCTGCTTCAAGAAAGTGTGACTCAGCCGATCAAATGCTTCATTAAAGTCAATAAAAATAGCTGCAGCTCTTGAGACGACGACCCAGCATTCGATCACAGTGCCCAGGCACACAGCTTTGCTGAACTGCAATAATTTTCTCAAGTAATATGTACAAACGGCTATTAACTGCTAGTGTGGTGTCACCGCCAGACACCACACTTGCTAGGTGGTAGCCTTTAAATCGACCGCGGTCCGCTAGTATACGTCGGACCCGCGTGTCGCCACTGTCAGTAATTGCAGACCGAGCGCCACCACACGGCAGGTCTAGAGAGACTTATTAGCACTCGCCCCAGTTGTACAGCCGACTTTGCTAGCGATGCTACACTGACAAATACGCTCTCATTTGCCGAGACGATAGTTAGCTTAGCCTTCAGCTACGTCATTTGCTACGACCTAGCAAGGCGCCATTACCAGTTTATATTCAGATAGTAATAATGTCTAAACAAGAGCGATGTTCTCCAATTGTGGATTAAAGTTAAGTATTCCAAGAACTACGTTCTTTTCTTTATAGGATAATTACTTTATCTTGTTCGAGACCTCACGCCAATCTGCGTGAGCTTAAAAGCGTGCATTTCGGCTTCCTCTCATAGTGACTTGGCTGTCTTGCCAAGTCACAACAGCTAGCGTGACAGTTTTTTAATCCAAATTAAGGAGCGTGATTGAGCGGAATTTGTAAGTCTGTGGACGTCCGGTTGTCGCCGGAATTAAAACGATTTTACCAACCTTGAAACGGGCAAGAATCAAGCCTTCCCGGATCACTTCATTTACAAATGACGTAATGGTATTACTTATTAGAGGCCAAAAATGCCCATAAAATTCCTCATGAATACCGTCGACCCAGGTGAGTTTTGCGATGGTAAACCAACAAGAAGGCAATATATATGATCTCGAGTATGGTCACTCAGAAACCCATCATTTAATGCATGAGCAACAACGCAGTCCAGGAGGAGGAGAAGATTACTGTTTAACTTCCCATAGACAACGAGAGACGAAGCGCAAGCTCTGATTATGGAAGGATGGAGAAGGAAAACGCACGTGCTCTTTCAAAGGAACCATCCCAGCATTTGCCTGAAACTAGTTAGGGAAATCACGGAAAACCTGAATCAGGATGGCCGGACGCGGGTTTGAAATGTCGTCCTCCCGAAGAGGCAGTCCAGGTGAAGACTCAGTACAGATCGCCGTGAAAATGTTACGATGGGAGGTCAGTAAGTGACCATCGGGGTCAGTGAGAGATGCAACACATGCTCTTTTTCGAGGCACCTCTAACCAGATGAAATGGGATAAGGAGGTCGAAAGACTTGCACCCGGCGAACGGTCTACCCGACGGGAGGCCCTGGCCACACGACATCACATCACCTCTTTTTCTTAAAATTTAAATCGATAAACGTTGCTTTCAAAGGATAGCAAAACATACCATTTTACTTTGTTTATAGATTTTGTAACATATTTCGTAACAATTGCTAGATCCAGAGATGATAGATCCAGTTAAATGTATTCCACTTTCACACTTTAGTTTGCCATTGCTTTATGACTTTCCCAAATTAATCTTTCATGTTATGACAGCCCACCATATCCTTCAGGAGTGTGCAGAAAATAATTTGTTCCAGCTACAAACCCTCCAGGCTAAGAATGACAATACTGATCTGACGGTTGACTTTAAGTATATTTAAGCGAATAAACCGATTAATTATGCACTGTTGCGCTGCCAACCAACGAAGAAACTTCCAATTTCATACTTCATCATATCTGAGAACTGTTAGTACGATTTTGGTGTGACTCAACTGCACGCAAAGAAAATATTATTCTTTCCTCACTTTCTGACATCTGACTGGTAGCGCTTGGGCTTTATTGAAAGAATCAGCAAGACATTTCTCCTGCTGGGAAAGGCAGGCTTAGCTCCAGAAGTTCCAGAGAACCTACCCCTTACTGCAATCGCTGTTCCTTTAGCTGTTTCCTTACAGAGGCCTTATACCATGGAGGACGTCACTCTTCTGGTAGGTACAGTCAAAAACACGAAAAAGTTCACCCATAAAACGGCTAAGTCCCACATCAGGCATTCTTGGAGTGTACAGTCCTGTAACAGTTGGTTGCAATACTTTTGCCCTGTTAATGTTGTGTTATATCGGCAACATATTATAATAGCAGCGAAATGTACTATACACAACATTGGAAATTAATACAAATTAGCTCTATACACGGAAGTATAAGATATCGATAGTGATCGCAAAATATCTAATGCTGTGACCAGCAGCGCTAGACGGGGTCTGAAAGAGGTGTTAGCATCACTGGAAAAAAATGGTAATGTCGTGTGGCTAGGGCCTCCCGTCGGGTAGACCGTTCGCCTGGTGCAGGTCTTTCGATTTGACGCCACTTCGGCGACCTGCGCGTCGATGGGGATGAAATGATGATGATTAGGACAACACAACACCCAGTCCCTGAGCGGAGAAAATTTCCGACCCAGCCGGGAATCGAACCCAGGCCCTTAGGATTGACAGTCTGTCACGCTGACCACTCAGCTACCGGGGCAAGTGCCTCATGGTCAGAGTTCATGTTCGTCACTGATTGAACCAGAGTTCGATTCTGCCATTCGGCCAATATTTTTTTATGTCCCCGCTGTGGTAGCTTTCGACGACTTTTCTGTGATAACTTGAGTACAAGAATGGTGCATATTGAGAACTATTCTAGTATGAGTTGAAAATGTATCAAAAACTCCGAAACCATTAAACAAAATTTAAAATTTATCCAAGTTAGTTTTAGGGCCTGTGCCTGATAGGAATGAGAGAAAATTATCGTGTTGAGGAGTAAGTGATCTTAGATCAATCAGACTTGCAGAATTTTACCTTTTGAGAAACTCGTATTTCACACATAGGAGAAAATAACTAACCGAATAATTATTTCGTTGGCACGAATGAAACTGGTGACGATATACATTTTATCAAATTACGCATTCAAATGTAAGCGCTAAACTCAACAGCAATCCTTTTGCCCTTTTATTTGGGAACACTAAAGTTCGCTATCACACCCAATTTCACATAATATGCAAAAACTGGTGATTTCTCAAACTGGAGAACAATCAAGAATCTGGTGCCGCAAGGTTCGGTCTTGGGTCCTCTGCTGTTCTTAATATATATTAATCACTTGCCATTCTACACTCCTGGAAATGGAAAAAAGAACACATTGACACCGGTGTGTCAGACCCACCATACTTGCTCCGGACACTGCGAGAGGGCTGTACAAGCAATGATCACACGCACGGCACAGCGGACACACCAGGAACCGCGGTGTTGGCCGTCGAATGGCGCTAGCTGCGCAGCATTTGTGCACCGCCGCCGTCAGTGTCAGCCAGTTTGCCGTGGCATACGGAGCTCCATCGCAGTCTTTAACACTGGTAGCATGCCGCGACAGCGTGGACGTGAACCGTATGTGCAGTTGACGGACTTTGAGCGAGGGCGTATAGTGGGCATGCGGGAGGCCGGGTGGACGTACCGCCGAATTGCTCAACACGTGGGGCGTGAGGTCTCCACAGTACATCGATGTTGTCGCCAGTGGTCGGCGGAAGGTGCACGTGCCCGTCGACCTGGGACCGGACCCCAGCGACGCACAGATGCACGCCAAGACCGTAGGATCCTACACAGTGACGTAGGGGACCGCACCGCCACTTCCCAGCAAATGAGGGACACTGTTGCTCCGGGGGTATCGGCGAGGACCATTCGCAACCGTCTCCATGAAGCTGGGCTACGGTCCCGCACACCGTTAGGCCGTCTTCCGCTCACGCCCCAACATCGTGCAGCCCGCCTCCAGTGGTGTCGCGACAGGCGTGAATGGAGGGACGAATGGAGACGTGTCGTCTTCAGCGATGACAGTCGCTTCTGCCTTGGTGCCAATGATGGTCGTATGCGTGTTTGGCGCCGTACAGGTGAGCGCCACAATCAGGACTGCATACGACCGAGGCACACAGGGCCAACACCCGGCATCATGGTGTGGGGAGCGATCTCCTACACTGGCCGTACACCACTGGTGATCGTCGAGGGGACACTGAATAGTGCACGGTACATCCAAACCGTCATCGAACCCATCGTTCTACCATTCCTAGACCGGCAAGGGAACTTGCTGTTCCAACAGGACAATGCACGTCCGCATGTATCCCGTGCCACCCAACGTGCTCTAGAAGGTGTAAGTCAACTACCCTGGCCAGCAAGATCTCCGGATCTGTCCCCCATTGAGCATGTTTGGGACTGGATGAAGCGTCGTCTCACGCGGTCTGCACGTCCAGCACGAACGCTGGTCCAACTGAGGCGCCAGGTGGAAATGGCATGGCAAGCCGTTCCACAGGACTACATCCAGCATCTCTATGATCGTCTCCATGGGAGAATAGCAGCCTGCATTGCTGCGAAAGGTGGATATACACTGTACTAGTGCCGACATTGTGCATGCTCTGTTGCCTGTGTCTATGTGCCTGTGGTTCTGTCAGTGTGATCATGTGATGTATCTGACCCCAGGAATGTGTCAATAAAGTTTCCCCTTCCTGGGACAATGAATTCACGGTGTTCTTATTTCAATTTCCAGGAGTGTATATTCACGAAGATGCAAAGCTGGTACTTTTTGCCGATGATACAAGTATAGCTATCACACCCGACAGACAAGAATTAAGTGGTGAAATTGTAAACGATGTTTTTCAGAAAATCATTAAGTGGTCCGCAGCTCGTGGTCGTGCGGTAGCGTTCTCGCTTCCCACGCCCGGGTTCCCGGGTTCGATTCCCGGCGGGGTCAGGGATTTTCTCTGCCTCGTGATGACTGGGTGTTGTGTGCTGTCCTTAGGTTAGCTAGGTTTAAGTAGTTCTAAGTTGTATGGGACTGATGACCATAGATGTTAAGTCCCACAGTGCTCAGAGCCATTTGAACCATTAAGTGGTTCTCTGCAAATGGTCTCTCATTAAACTTTGACAAAACACAGTATATACAGTTCCACACAGTAAATGGAATGACACCATTGATAAATATAGACTTCGATCAGAAATCGGTTGCTAAGGTAGAATATTCAAAATTTCTAGGTGTATGAATTGATGAGGGGTTGAAATGGAAAAAACACACTGAAACGTTTGAGTTCAGCTACTTATACTACTAGGGTCATTGCAAATTTTGGCGATATACATCTGAGTAAATTAGCTTACCATGCCTATTTTCATTCTCTGCTTTCCTATGGCATCATATTCTTGGGTAACTTATCATTGAGTGAATGAGTGCTCATTGCACAAAAGCATGTAATCAGAATATTTGCTGGAGCTCATCCAAGATCATCCTGCAGACACTTATTTAAAGAGCTATAGATCTTCACTGTAGCCTTACAATATATATATATATTCACTTATGAAATTTGTTATTAACAATCCGAACGAATTCAAAAGTAATAGCAGTGTACATGGCTACAACACTAGGAGAAAGGATGATCTTCACTACTCAAGGTTAAATCTAACTTTGGCTCAGAAGGGGGTAAATTATGCTGCCACGAAAGTCTTTGGTCACTTACCTAATAGCATCAAAAGTCTGACAGATAGCCCTATAGCATTTAAAAGGAAATTAAAAGAATTTCTTAATGGCAACTCCTTCTACTAATAAGATGAATTTTTGTATATAATAAGTGGGTAAAAAAAATTAAAAGTATTAAATGTCATATAATATTTTATGTAATGTAATATCTTGTGTAGGCACCTTTTATTAACCAGACACGTTCCACATCATTACGAAATGTCGTATTCATGATCTATGGAACAAGTACTAATCTAATCGAAAACCGTCAGGTGAAAGTTAAGTTGCCAAAGAGTGATTTTTGTCTGCGTCTATAAAACTATTCACAGAAGTAGCAGATGGAATGGATAGTGGATGGAGTAGAAAAAGAATCAAGAAGATGGAACTGAATAAGACAGAATTTAATGATCACTAATTTTGGTCTGGAAGTAAATTTACAAATGCACTGGAAAAATGAGTGAGATATTCAATGTAATGACTCTGAAAACCACGTATAAATTCTGTCATACAATATTAAAAGAAAGCTGGACGTGTATAGTAGTCCGAAAGAGACAAGAGGGTACGACACGGCACGACATTCAAATTGACAGGACTAGCGTAGAATATGGTCTTCTAACATAAACTACGGTAATCTGCAAGGAAAATAGAGCTGAGTAATGTCGATTGTCTGCCTGTATGAAACTGCAGAAGCCAGGTGACAGAATGCAGTAGTGCGACTTCCATTTCAAAAGCATCTGAATCAAGTACTATAGGTAATGGTTGGATTACCTTTGCTGTTGTTGTGTGTCATGACGCTTCAAGGACTGGTTTGGAAAGTTTTACATCACGTGAAGTTTTGGCATTTCGTACTGTACATTTGGCCGAAATTCTTGTATTAAGTGAAGGATCCTATTTAGTACCTTATGGTCCATTGTCTCTTAATTGACATTGTTTTTAATTTACTCAAATGATAGCCTGCTATGATTACGGAAAATAATTATGACTATAGAGAAAAGGTGCCTGTTAGGGGAGAGTTTGATTATGTGAGAAAGCTAGCTTCTGACTAAATTAAGCGCTCAGATCTATTGGGAGGTATCACAACCGGCAGCGCCTGCCGTGACAGTACTGGATATTGTCGAGAATCATTGATTTTAAAAGTGATGAATATAAGTTTCTTGGGAGTAAGTGCTTGTAGGCCTTTAAAAGCTGAGTAGCTGTTGCAATAATATTCCTGTGATTATACTCTTAGCAAACAATATTTTATTCGCTATAACGAATTGTCCTTCAAACCGAGCAGCGTAACTATGAGGCTAAGTTTCTTACGTAAGATGGCTTATTCCTAACATCCGATAATGTGAGTATCCTAATAGGCGACAACAGGGCATATTGGGATGCGGCGTCTCATATAATTTTATCTTTCCGCTCTAATAACACAACTGAGACTCGTATTT
Organism: Schistocerca piceifrons; assembly: GCF_021461385.2. Classification (NCBI taxonomy): domain Eukaryota; kingdom Metazoa; phylum Arthropoda; class Insecta; order Orthoptera; family Acrididae; genus Schistocerca; species Schistocerca piceifrons. The sequence goes on along the minus strand of NC_060149.1, from coordinate 783,692,895 downwards.
TTACTGACTGACTTGACTATTTTTAGATCGTTATGAAGTTATTTCGTGATATTCCTGTTCGGCTAATACTTGATGGTCATGATGTCATAGTTGTGCAGATTTGTTTCATAGGCAAAGCAAGAGAGAATCGTGTCCACGTCATCGGTTTATTACCTCATTCTACGCATAAAATACATCCTCTTGTGTGGAATTCATTGGACCGTTTAAAATGAATTATCACCAAGAAATAGATACCGTGTGGGCTAATAACCCAGGCCAAGCAGCAACCTGATTTTCGATTACAATGTTCTTTGGAGCGGCTTACTTGAGAGCAGTAAAACGGAAAATGCTGTAAACGGCGTTTGGAAAACGGGACTCTTCCCATGTAACAGGCATATACTTAGAGAAAACGATTTTGCAGTTAGCCAGGAGTTTGACATACAGGAAGAAAACAACGGAGTAAATGTAAGTCAAAGCGGTAACCGGTTACCTCCCAGAACCGGCAGACGACATCAAGAGGAACCTCATCTTTCAAAACCTGCGCGTTTTCAATCTGTTAATCAGCTAACGTCGTCTCCACATAGGGAAGGTTTGAAACAGTTCAACGAGCTGAATGCTCTAGCGGAATCAAAGGAAATATATGAGAAAGTTTTGTTCTTGAAAAAGAAAAATATAGAAACACAGGAGACAGTTTTCCAGTCATTCGTAGTCCGCTAGGAATGTAATTAAGGACAATGCTTGGTTGGTTTGTAGGGGTTTAAGGGAACAGATTACAAAGGTCGTCGGTCCCTTGAGGACTATGATTGAGATATGCACTCTGAAGAAGACGACATTGAATACATATTCTCCGCCGGCTGCTGTGGCCGAGCGGTTCTAGGCGCTTCAGTCCGGAACCGCGCTGCTGCTACGGTCGCAGGTTCGAATCCTGCCTCGGCCATGGATGTGTGTGATGTCCTTTGGTTAGTTAGGTTTAAGTAGTTCTAAGTGTAGGGGACTGATGACCTCAGATTTTAAATCCCATAGTGCTTAGAGCCATTTGAACCATTTTGAACACATTCTGCTGTGGTAATTTCTCTGAAGACTAACTTAGAGAAATGGGCACAGTGCATGGAATGCTATCCTTGGGTTTCCGAAGAAAATTAACTTAAAAAAGAGCTTTCGCGAGCCCTCAATGCACTTCTTTTCCACAATAAACGACGAAAGTGTTGGAGAGGCAGTGTTTTAGGACACCATCTCTATTTATATTCTGACTTACTTATCTGAGCTTTTTTCAAATCATCAATGATTTCAAGTACATATCGTATTTACAAACATACATGTGTATCAAATGTTGCAATAAAAATTGGAGTAAGGTGAAACGATAAAAGTTTCACATCATGCACGGAGCTATTATGAGGTCCACCCATCATTAACGTCGATTACCTGCCCTATCCGACGAGGCATAGGTGCTGCCAACCTCAAGGAAATACTTCTCGTGGTCTGCAAAGCTCTCCCACGAATCCAACACTAGGTCTGGGACCGGTGTCAGCTGGTGTAAGTTTACGTGACTCTCTAACCTTGCCTTAAGGGTTTTTTGCGAAGTATACATAGGAGGAAGAAATATACTGCTTGACATACACTCTCGGAATTTTAATTCTAAACTGTGATACACAACGCTACTCTTGTAACGTCTTCCAATGGATTTCGGTGAGCCTCTCCCTGGCGCTTTTACGCGTATTAGACGAACTTGTGCCAAAACGCGTTGCTCATCTTCGAATATTTCAATTTTTGAACCATATCCATTATCCCAGACTGATTAGTACACTACTGGCCATTAAAATTGCTACACCACGATGATGATGTGCTACAGACGCGAAATTTAACCTACAGGAAGGAGATGCTGTGATATGCAAATCATTAGCTTTTCAGAGCATTCACACAAGGTTGGCGCCGGTGGCGACACCTACAACGTGCTGACATGAAGAAAGTTTCTAACCGATTTCTCATACACAAACAGCAGTTGACCGGCATTGCCTGGTGAAACGTTGTTGTGAAGCCTCGTATAAGGAGGAGAAATGCGTACCATCACGTTTCCGACTTTGATAAAGGTTGGATTGTAGCCTATCGCGATTGCGGTTTATCGTATCGCTACATTGATGCTCGCGTTGGTCGAGATCCAATGACTGTTAGCATAATATGGAATCGGTTAGTTCAGGAGGGTAATATGGAAAGTCGTGCTGGATCCCAACGGCCTCGTATCACTAGCAGTCGAGATGACAAGCATCTTATCCGCATGGCTGTAACGGATCGTGCAGCTACGTCTCGATCCCTGAGTCAACAGATGGGGACGTTTGCAAGACAACAACCATCTGCACGAACAGTTTGACGACGTTTGCAGCAGCATGAAATATCAGTTCGGAGACCATGGCTGCGGTTACCCCTGACGCTGCATCACAGACATGAGCGCCTGCGATGGTGTACTCAGTGACGAACCTGGGTGCACGAATGGCAAAACGTCATTTTTTCGGATGAATCCAGGTTGTGTTTACAGCATCATGATGGTCGCATCCGTGTTTGGCGACATCGCGGTGAACGCACATTGGAAGCGTGTATTCGTCATTGCCATACTGGCGTATCACCCGGCGTGATGGTATGGGGTGCCCTTGGTTACACGTCTCGGTCACCTCTTGTTCACATTGACGGCACTTTGAACAGTGGACGTTACATTTCAGACATGTGACGGCCCGTGGCTCCACCCCTCATTCGATCCCTGCGAAACCTACATTTCAGCAGGATAATGCACGATCGCATGTTGCAGATCCTGTACGGGCCTTTCTGGATACAGAAAATGTTCGACTGCTGCCCCGGCCATCCTATTCTCCAGATCTATCACCAACTGAAAACGTCTGGTCAATGGTGGCCGAGCAACTGGCTCGTCACAATACGCCAGTCACTACTCTTGATGAACTGTGGAAGCTGCATGGGTAGCTGTACCTGTTCACACCATCCAAGCTCTGTTTGACTCAATGCCCAGGCGTATCAAGGCCGTTATTACGGCCAGAGGTAGTTGTTCTGGATACTGATTTCTCAGGATCTATGCACCCAAACTGAGGGAAAATGTAATCACATGTCAGTTCTAGCATAATATATTTGTCCAATGAATACCCGTTTATCATCTGCATTTATTCTTGGTGTAGCAATTTTTATGGCCAGTAGTGTATACACGAACTACCACAAATTCGATGATGGCAGTGTACTGTTTCCTCGTAGCGTTCGCAAACTTCTGTAACGGATCGAACAACTGAACAAAGCAGATCTGAAAACTAATCAATACGAGCGAGAACATTTCCAGACTTTCGCCTCTAGACATCAACTTTACTAAATTTTCTTATCCCATTTCGAAATGATCGTATTCACATTACGTGCGCTACAGTCTTTTTGAAATCACAAAAATTACTCAAGAAAAGTACGGTTATTCCAAATATAAAACACTGCTGCAAACTACAAAATTGTCTTATACCTAAGAGAAATATTCTCTTCAAATATAAGAGTACCGCAATCAAGAAAATGTAATGAATTCCGTATTTAATAGTGTGTATTTTGCATTATTGCTCTATGACGTACGAATAATCAGTAAGTGAAATCAAATTAAGAAGTATTAAGAAAAACCAGCTACAAGTTTAAAACATTTTGAAATAGAAGCTATCAGCAGCTAATACAAATTTCCATTTTCGAGATAGGTAACATTTTTAAGACATAAAGAAAACGCAGGTGATTTGCAAATATCACATGTCTCGTGATATAGAGATAGTCTGTTTGAAGGTACAAGATGGAGCACAACTGACGCAGTATGACGTAACCGTCGACACGTTATGTGACTAGTTTTAAAAATATACAGAATCTTACTCACCATTAGTCCTCGTTAGTGAGGCATCAACAATATCCTAAAATAACTTTAATATATTGTACACCACTTAAATGTGCACAATCCGTAATGCTTAAAAACGCAGCAGGACACACATCCCCATGACTCACAACAACAGAAATAGCAGAAATGCCGGGAACTGTTTCAGGCGGCCTCTAGTGCGTTTTCCTTCGTGCGATTATATAATCGGTCCACACACTGAAACACCGACCAAAAAACATGTGTTCCTAGGTACACAATCCTGAAGAAACGACACTGTCCGTACGATAATGTACAATCACCCCGTCGAAAACAATATAATGCGTCTTAAAAGTGACGTCACAGAATCAGTTGATGATTTTTTTCTGTATTTCGTGCAGTTGAAGACAAAGACTGGGTGGAGTAACAGAGCAAAAGTACAAAAGTTAACACGCTCTGCAGTGCTTCCGGTAGATTGAGTAGATAGTAATGTAAGACTATGTTAAGAAGGAGAGGTTACCGTATTTATTATTAAGTTCTCAAGTTGTCAAAGTTTTCTGTTATTATAGTTCTCAATAGCGTAGGTATTTCTCAAATTTTTGAACACACTTTTCAGACGATGTATTTATATGAAGCGCAGTTTCTTGGAAATTATCCTGAATATATGCGCAAAAAACTGATGTAAATAAAATAATAAGATATTTGTTGTTATTTTTAAAATCTGAAGTATATCTGACACGTTAAAAATGATGGTGATGGCATGTGAGGTCTGACTGTAAGAAACTATAACTCTCCAAAATTAAACTGTAAAAGTGAACCTGGTAATAAGTGAACTGTTGACAAGATTTGAAAGTAATCTATGTATATTGTGTGCAATTTAGAGGTTTAATCGTGAGTAAATGAATTTACTTTTCGCGGCTTTTAGATTCATAATATTTTATAGTAATAATATAAAGGAACGTGAGCTAAAGGGTTATTTCCGGCTGTTTGGCACTTCGTATATTGTTTGCGAAGTGAAAGAACATTCTGTCCAATAGTAACTTCACCGAAAATATATGCACAGCTTACGTTGCAGTCTATTATGTATCTGTGTTGTGTAAGCAATGACCTCCTTATAGTGAGATATCTGAACAGCTTCCCAGCAAGAAGTGGAATCAACTGATAACGCTTATTGGGACAGGAGTCACCTCGTGCGGCAGATGGCCTTCAGGAATGATAAGACTACTGTCCTTAAAAGTAGAAAACCCAAAATCCTGAATATACGTAAGACAAATTTAATTAGGAAGTCGACGACTATCGTCAAGACTGTCTTGATTGACAGAGAAGAGACGAAAATAAGAGGGAACGTAGTTTCATTCACAGACGGAAAGGTGACACACATTGTAGGCACCTGCTATATGCTTATGAAATCATTACAACTGCCACTCAGTGGATCTAAACGTGTGCAAATTATCATGTTGGATTTGTACACGATAATGAATTTGGTGGCTGACACATTTTGCAAGTACTGAATGAATCCACCGGCTGCGCATATCGAGAAGAAAGACGCTGCATGTCCACAAATATACCGATGCACATCTCAACCCCGCATCCTCATATAGCTGTTTCTGCATCTTCTTTTCTTCTACGGGGTGCCCCGAACTCCACCGACAGTACGCACAATGTGTCTTCTTCCTTCATTCACAGTGTTTCCTATTGACAACAGTGCAACATAAATCTCCAGTTAAGGCTTCGCCTTCAAGCTTGCACTTAGTATTGTTTGGTTCCTTCTCGTGTCTGATTTTCAGGCAGTGTCACTTATATAACATGGGAAAACGAACCGAATATCTCACAATGTTGGCAGCATCGTCTTTTTTACGAGAGATTCGAGGCAGTAAAAGCCTATTTTTGCATGGAACCCTACATTTATTTTCGACAAAGCCCTGCCTAGGACAACGTAGTCCAGTTTGTACGGTGGTATGAGGAAGTGCTATGAAAAATGTGCTGAAAATCCTGACCAGTGGGATGCAACCGTGAGAGTGGGGACGCATTTAAAGGTCCCTTATTTTTCCTGAATAATTCGAAAACCGCAGTTTTCAGCAAAATATTTCGTAGTACACAATTGAACTACATTAAATTTCCTACAAAAAAATGTTATTCATTTTTTCTCCAGGACTAATAGTTTCCACGTTCTAGGGGATCGAAAAACGGCAAATTGTTAAAAAGTGTTTAATGGTATAGCAATACTGTTTATTGTCGAATGAATTGGGTAAAGCACAAATTGTAAAAGTGTGTGGCGCCAGATTGTGTGCAGGCACTTACCTTGTTCATAGCTCTGCAAAGTGAGGAGCGAGAAGGTGAATCCTCACTCTATCCCGCTACGCCATAAGAGAGGATTTTAGAACATATATTGTGTTCGAACATTATGAATTACCTCGAAGGAAACGGTCTATTGACATACAGTCAACATGGGTTTAGAAAACATTGTTCCTGTGAAACACAACTAGCTATTTATTCACATGAAGTGTTGAGTGCTATTGACAAGGGATTTCAGATCGATTCCATACTTCTGGATTTCCGGAAGGCTTTTAACACTGTACCACACAAGCGGCTCGTAGTGAAATTGCGTGCTTATGGAATATCGTCTCAGTTATGTGACTGTATTTGAGATTTCCTGTCAGAGAGGCCACAGTTCGTAGTAATTGACGGAAAGTCATTGAGTAAAGCAGAAGTGATTTCTGGCGTTCCCCAACGTAGTGTTATAGGGCCTTTGCTGTTCCTTATCTACAGGGCGTTTCAAAAAGAAAGAGCAGATTTCAAACATTTATTTCTCAAAAACTACAAATGATAGAAACACAATTCCAACGGTCCTTCACTCAATATGAGTACCAAATGTTACACAACAAATATCAAAACTGTACCTCAATATGAGCACCATTTGTTACACGACAAATATCAAACCGGTATCTCATTTCTTGCCACACACGACGCAACTGGTCTTTAGTTACCGAATTCACGGCCGCAACAATTCGATGTCGTACCTCTTGAAGAGTAGCGGGCATAGGTGGGACATAAACACAGTCCTTTATGTACCCCCACAAATAAAAATCGCAGGGAGTAAGGTCTGGTGACCTGGGAGGCCACAGACGATGACATTGATCTTGTGCTCCTGCTCTTCCAATCCACCGTCCTGGAATGGTGTTATTTAGGTACCGTCGTACAGGTTCAGAGAAGTGTGGTGGGGCGCCATCTTGCATGAAGATGAAGTGATTTGAATCTTCCTGAAGTTGAGGAAATAGCCAGTTTTCTAACATGTCCAGGTAAATGGTTCCTGTGATAGTTTTCTCCATGAAAAAGAAAGGTCCATAAACTTTGTTTACCGAAATTGCACAAAAGACGTTAACCTTTGGTGAGTCTCTTTCATGTTGAATAACGTCCCTCGGAGTTTCACTCGCCCAAATTCGTACGTTATGCCGATTAACTTTACCAGAAATGTGAAACGTTGATTCATCTGAAAAAATTAATCGTTCGGCAAAATTGTCCTCTTCCATGTCCTGTAGAATTGCAGTTGAAAATTCGAACCTTTTGTTGTGGTCGTCAGGACGCAATGCTTGCAATAACTGCAGTTTGTACGGCTTCATGTGCAGACGGTTACTCAGAACGCGCCATACCGTTGTTTTAGACATGTTTAGTTCGTGACTTGCCCGTGCCGTGGATTTTCTAGGGCTCCTTTCGTAAGCTGCACGGACACGCTCGACATTTTCATCCGATGTGCGTGGACGACCCGTGCTTTTTCGCTTGCAGATGCAACCATCTTCTACGAATCTGTGATGCCACTCATAAATTTGCTTATGACGAGGCGGCTGTTTGTTGAATTGACGGCGGAATGCACGTTGCACACCAACAATGGACTCTAACTTTGCAAATTGCAGCACACAAAATGATCGTTCCTGTGGTGTCGTCGCCATTTTCCTACAAACAAACGCCAGCGCCACTGCGGATTTGCATGGAACTTCTGCGCGGACCATTGAAAAACTTTGAACCTTTCTCTGACAAGAAACGTTTGAATTGTGTTTCTATCATTTGTAGTTTTTGAGAAATAAATGTTTGAAATCTGCTCTTTCTTTTTGAAACGCCCTGTATATTAACAATTTGGAGACAATCTGGGCAGCCGTTTTCGGTTATTTGCAGATGATGCTCTCGTTTATCGACTAATAAAGTCATCAGAAGACCAAAACAAACCGCAAAACGATTTAGAAAAGATATCTGAATGGTGCGAAAAGTGGCAGTTGACCCTAAAGAACGAAAAGTGTGAGGTCATCCACATGAGTGCTAAAAGGAACTCGCTAAACTTCGGTTACACGATAAGTCAATCTAATTTAAAAGGCGTAAATTCAACTAAATACCTAGGTATTACAATTACGATCATCTTAAATTGGAAGGAACACATAGAAAATGTTGTGGGGAAGGCTAACCAAAGACTGCGTTTTATTGGCAGGACACTAAGAAAATGTAACAGATCTACTAAGGAGACTGCCTATACTACGCTTGTCCGTCCTCTTTCAGAATACTGCTGCGCGGTGTGGAATCCTTACCAGATAGCACTGACGAAGTACACTGAAAAAGTTCAAAGAAGGACAGCACGTTTTGTATTATCGCGAAATATGGGAGAGAGTGTCACAGAAATGATACAGAATTTGGGCTGGACATCATTAAAAGAAAGGCGTTTTCGTTGCGACGGAATCTTCTCACGAAATTCGAATCACCAGCTTTCTCCCCCGAATGCGAAAATATTTTGTTGACACCGACCTACATAGGAAGGGAAGATCACCAAGATAAAATAAGGGAAATCAGAACTCGTACGGAAAGATACAGCAGTTTATTCTTTCCACGCGCTATACGAGATTGGAATAATAGAGAATTGTAATGGTGGTTCTATGAACCCTGCCAGGCGGATGCAAATGTAGATGTAGATGTAGAACCAACTACATGAAGCCTTCTAGAAAGTATTTTGCACATCATCACGCACAATCTTTCAAAATGGTAATACACCCCTTGTCAAACGAGGAGAGAGGAAAAGGTTCTGTACCTATTTCGTTCGTTTAGCGTTGAAACAGATCATTTTGCAGTGTCGGTGAGACCCATGATCTGGGGAAGTCCCCGAAGAATGATGTATTTTAATTTGTGGTGATGGTCTACAGTCTGCTTTGATACCGCTGTTCGTGGATGCTGCAATCGAGTCATCATGCAGAAAGCTGCCTGAAAACGTTGTCTTTCTTTTTTATTCCAAATGTGTAATGGTTTCACATGGAGAGTGAAAGATTTACACTGATGAGCCAAAACATTATGACCACTGAATGCCGCCAGGTGGCGTTGCGTGCGCGTAACGCGGTGAGGAAAGTCAGAATGTACTGTCGTCCGCCTCTATAGCTGATTGGTCATCATGACTGAAAAAAGTACAACTGGACCCAGTTCGATACCCAGCAGGGTAGGAGACTTTTTCCTTCTGGGGAATGGGAGTTGCGTTTTCCTCACCATTATTTCAGTTTACCGAAGTGGCATCAAATAAAAAGACGTACACCAAGCGGGCGAACTCCGCGAAAGGGGACATCCAGCCAAATATGTCACACACACATATCATTGCAGAGATTAATGGGGAATCATTTTAGTAATGCATGTATATATTAAACCAGGGACCTAGAAACGACGGAGAGGTTTCGTCCCGCCACAGCCCACAGTGGTCCACAACACCACAAGAGGCCACAGCAGTCCACCCACCCCACCGCCGCCCCACACCAAACCAGGGTTATTCGCGGTTCGACCCCCAGTGGACCCCCCGGGAACGTCTCGTACCAGACGAGTGTAACCCCAAATGATTGCGTGGCAGAGTAATTACGGTGAACGTGTACGTGGAAATGGTGTTTGCGCAGCAATCGCTGACACAGTATAACTTAGGCGGAATACGGGGAACCAGCCCGCATTCGCCGAGGTAGATGGAAAACCGCCTTAAAAACCATCCACCCGCTGGCCGGCAACCCGGACCTCGATACTAACACGCCGAGCGGATTCGTGCCGGGGATCGGCACGCCTTCCCGCTCGGAAAGCAGCGCGTCAGACTGCGCGGCTAGCCGGGCGAGCTACATTCTAGTGGTATATCCACCGACATAAGCGACCATGGCGTAGAGCAGATTGTTATGGCCTTGTGGGTGAAAACGAGCATCCCAGACACGGTGAAGCTGGTGGTCGTTCGCTAACTACTCTCGTCATTATTTATGGAATGTAGATGAGAACGGTGGAACCAAGAGGAGTCGTATGTCTATGCCTCATCACGTAACTAGAAGGTCGAAGGCCGGTTCGCTCTGTAGAAAACGATAGGTCCCGGTCTGTGGTAGATATGACGAGAGAGTATAATGCTGGTCCAGGTATAACAGTTTAGAGAACTCCATTCTGCCAGCCGGGTTGACCGAGCGGTTCTAGGCGCTACAGTCTGGAACCGCGCGACCGCTACGGTCGCAGGTTCGAATTCTGCCTCGGGCATGGATGTGTGTGATGTCCTTAGGTTAGTTAGATTTAAGTAGTTCTAAGTTCTAGGGGACTGATGACCTTAGAAGTTAAGTCCCATAGTGCTCAGAGCCAACTCCATTGTGCACACGCTGTTGGACACAGGGCTCCGCAACAGTAGAGATCTACGTGTTCGCATGCTCACCAAGAACATCATCAGGCTGAATAAAAACGTGTTACCTGGTGAGAACAAACGTTTCTAGTTACACCAGGTCGATATTCGTACCCAGATACGACATCATCTAGGCCAGTGGTTCCCAACAGATGGTCCGCGGACCCCCAGGGGTCCGCGAGCTATGCTAGAGGGGTCCTCAAGATGCTATTAGAATAAAAATATATTAAATATGTTTCGTATGATAACAGATTTTTTTGTTTTGGTCGATTCCTGCATAAGCAGAGATTTAGCGACCGTTAACTTCTGCGTTTAGCGTCTTCTTAGAGCCAACTGACAGTACCACACTCTAGCGCAAAACTAGAATTAGATAGAGGCAAATAGTTGTGCTGTATGCCGTTAGACTGCGCGCGCTGCCTCTTTGCAGCTGACAACTGACAGTCACTTTACACAGAAACTCGCATTTCAGACGGCAATCGGCCATTGTTAATTTATTGCCAGTGCTTTCACAGACCGTGTTGTTTACATATTCAGTATTCTCTATTAAAACATCAGTGTTTGTAAAGCGTTGTTTTTCGCGGAAGTTACCGTTCGTGTAGTTAAAAATGGACCGTTGATTAAAAAGTGGCTTGTTATAACGAGAAAGGCCTACAGATGAAGAGGAAGATAATGCATGTTCAAGCAAGTAAGTCAGTGACTCTCGAACCGAAGTTGTTAGTGCCCATTGAACTTAAATCGTCGGCGCCCCTTGAACCTAACCCTTCCAAGATCAGTGTTGAGCTTACTGGAAAAATTAGAAAATAACTCACATTACTTGGAAATCGGTTTTACGTTCACTGGACCTGACCAACAGCTTAAACCCCAATGTATAATTTGCTATGAGAGCCTTTCGAATGAAAGTATGAAACCAGCAAAACTCCGGCGCCATCTTGAAAAAAAGCACCCAGAGTACAAAAGTAAGTCATTAGATTTTTTTCAAAAATTAATTATGAGAGTTGAAAACATCTCGTAAAACAATTATCAATGTTTTTTCTAAGTACCAAAAATAGAAAACGTATAAAAAGACCTTTAATTTGGCTTTTTAGGTACTTTTAGGTAGTGTGATATGACAAGGTACCAATCATGCTCGATGAGGGAGTCCTAGAGAAAATTTTGTTGGGAACCCCTGATCTAGATCAATAAATGCTCGGAACACACCACGTCAGCGATGCATTATGCCGCGGACGACATTCACCTATGCTTCTTGTGACCTGGGGTAGAAATCGAAGGCACTGTGATAGCTGCAGGCTACGTGAGCATCATTGCGGATCACCTGCATCCCTAAGTGCTTGACAGATGATGGTGGAATCTTCGAGTGGGATTACTTTTCGATCACGAGGCCATAATCCTGCTACAATGGATTGAGGGCAGTGACAGCGAGCTCATGTTGATGTCTAATCTATGAAATTCGACTTATCTGAACCTGATAGAACAAAATCTGAGATGTTGTCGAGCGCAAGGAACTGTGTGATGTGTACATAGATATCTAGTTCCACACACCTCCTGGAACGCACAGCTCACTTGTCAAATACACGCAACGCAGAATTGCTGCTGTATTTCGTTGCAACACGCTAGTAAGCATGTCGTGATCATATTTTGCCTCAATGGTGTATATATTTAATAAGTAAAAAATTTGTCGAATGTTTGTAATTCTGGTTTTTAGGTTTTACTTCCGATGTGTATTTCGGAGCCACAGCTCCAACGTCAGGTTTTTCAATGTGCACAGAAGCCTTTCGTTACATCTGGTGCAGCAGTCGCAATTGCTTGTTCTACCTCACTCACGGGACTTCTCTAAGATGTTTGGACGTCACAGCACAAATATCGTCACCATAACGTAGTTATGAAAATTAAATTGCATTGATTCATTATGTTGCACACAGAGACTTACAACAGTATTCTGTGCCTGATATTGCCTAGTTGCCGCTGGATTTGTGTAGGAAATCATCATTTCACTGGCTCCTGCTTACCTGAAACAACAAGAAACAAAAAGCGTTACATACATACGTTAGACGATAAAGGCACAGTACTTCTACGTTAGTTAATGCATTCTCCTAACACTTACTATTAGCGAGCAACTGAGTATTGTGCGTTACCTACTAAGTTTCAAAAATCATTTTATGAGCGCAACCCTGCTGGGCTCATTTTGCCCAATGTAAGGACAGTGAATCAGCTTTTGAAGAGAGAGGAATATAAAAGATCAGTTGTGCTAGTGACAAATTCTTTGTCTACTGACCAGTATGGCAGGGCAATATCCAAATGCTTGAAGGAACACCACCGATATTAGAGATTCCACCTTCGCAAATCATCCACTTAATGAATGCAACGTTTACGAATTGCAACGTCAAGTTCTACACATTATCCACAAAGGGAGGAAGTTGAATCATGTTCCAATAATGAAAGTAGCGAACGTGTTTTTATTTGCCGAAACTCTGTTCTGAATGATCATACACAGACTTACTACGTCTAACCACACATACTAAAAATAAAGCCATCGAGATCAGTTTGTAAATTACCCCTCCAACTCATATGTCCCATACCGTAATTTATTTCAGTCACTGTGGTTTACTTGCGCTATGGTTTTCCTTCGTATAGTTACAATTGCTTCATCCACCAGTTTAGTCTCACCATGCGTATCACTTTTAGTATTTTGTTTGTTTAAGATAAAATTATCTTGTTCACTCATGTCCTTCAAATATATCACCAAAGCTTATTGCTCTTTGCTGAACTATTGTTGTTATTTGTCTTGCAGATCAATAACTCAGTGTAGCATATATTTTATCTAAGATTAATAGTTTTTATAATTATCATCTTTGACAGCCAGCTGAGAGATACTTTGGGTGCACCTTGTTTAATATCTTAGATGTCACAAAATTCACAGCCATACATATTTATCTGTGTACCCGATGATGGCTGAACCACTGAAAACCAGTTAGTTAAATAACAAATATTAGTAGTGGGGCTGTACCAGCTTCAGCACAGTCTGCCTTATTGACAGGTCTCGCTAAGGTCAAAGGCCAAGGTTGCAGTGATGCCATAAACCCCTAAAGGTTCAATATCCTGAGGCAGTAGTCCTCCTTGAAGATAACAGGTCAGTGTCTACATTAGTCGAAGATTGGATTAGTTGACCTCCTTCAATATCACAGGTCAACATCTTCTCTGGGACAAGGAGTGCATCGTTGTCTACAGGCCAACAACTTGACCGAGCCTTCTTATCCCATACAAAAATATGTCACATTTATTTATTATGTATCACTCTTATCACCATAGTTTATTGGTTAATTAACGACCTGTTATAATGTACTGTCATCTACCCTGCTGTTTTAATAAAGTCTTTTAAGAGAGTACTACGGAAGTCATGACGTGCCCAATAAAGAATTCACTTCATCACTAGTTTCATACATGGTGAGGTCGGCCTTTGAGCCACAGAGACTGCAGAGAATTATCAATATTATGAGCATTTCGAGCAACAGTTGTTAGATAAGTATTGGCATTGGTGTGTGCAGGAAAGACTCTGAAAGAGGGTCCTTAATCCAGAACCTTTAATAGCAGACATGGTAGTCTCTGAAAACACTTTGAAAAATACCCAAATCAAACAAGATACTGGGGTGATCCCATACCTAATCGGGATGTTCTTAGATTATTAAAGGCTAAACTGACAAATTGGTCCATGTACCTAAAAACGATCTGGAATTCTTTATGTCTGTGCAGGACTCTTTTGACCTCATACTAGAGGATGCTAAATTGAACAATAATAATAACAATAACAGTACAGCACAATCTACTCCATATCGTTGGCAGTGGTATAACTACAGTGGGACAAGACAACATCGAGTAAATTATGTCACACAGATGGGACTGCCTAGACGTGCAATGCACAGCAGACTGAAGGTGGACCGCCGGATCACGTAACAAGGAATGGAATGATAACCACTGTCATCCAGGGTATTATGGTAACAGTAATGGACATTGGCCAAACCATATTAACCACTATGACAGGAATACGCGAAATTACTAATGGGAAATTGCAGCCAACCACCCATGCATAATAATAATACTCAGGATTTTCCTGCACAGAACTGCATAATTAAAGGTGACTGGCAGACATTGCAACAGATTTCTATAGCACGTTCATTGGGGAGACTTGGCTCTTATTTACATAGACCTATGACGTCGGTATAACACTCGAAGGATTCTAACTGTATACTCAAAAACAGACGCGGCTTTCACCTCCAGGCTGTAGGTGGGAGTCACCTGGGAGCAAAGCTCGCGCCCCTGCGTTTGTCTCTCCGGTGGCGTCAGTGTGTGCGCGTGTTGCAACCTTTGTTTGCGTCAGTTCACTGATACGTAGCAGTTGACAATAGATCGAAAGCTGTTTTTATGTGTAATGAGTGTATGTGCACTGCATTATTTTCGGCTGTTTAAGCGTTGTGATCGTGTTGGCAGAGCGTTATACAGCATTATTTCGGTAATTTACGAGTAGTTTGCAGGTCTGTATGCTGTGCACTGCGTTATTTGGACAGTTTAGAATTAGTGAGCGTGTCTGCAGAGCGTTTTACATGCATTATTTTGAGGATTTACTAATTGTTTTCGTGTCTGCAGATCACTGTACTGCATGACTTTGGTAATTTACGAGTATGCACGACCGAGACTCGAACTCGGGACCTTTGCCTATCGCGGGCAAGTGCTCTACCATCTGAGCTACCGAAGCACGACTCACGCCCGGTCCTCACTGCAGAGTGAGAATCTCATTCTGCAAACATCCCCCAGGCTGTGGCTAAGCCATGTCTCCGCAGTATCCTTTCTTTCAGGAGTGCTAGTTCTGCAAGGTTCGCAGGAGAGCTTCTGCTTTGGTAACTCAATTTACGAGTAGTTTGCAGGTCTGTAGGCTATGTATTGTGACCCCAAGCATGTCAGAGCGAGTGTTTTGTATTAGTGTAATAAATAAACTATGTGAAATCCATCTGTTCCGAAATAAATGACGTACACTCCTTCCTTTATCCAACAGCTGAGAACAGTCTGAGCCCATTTCCCGCCATTTCCCCCCAAACCACCATAGGATGACAGTGCCCTCTGGTGGTAGTACTGTGTACTAGGTCAGTTGGAGTCCGGACCTTATGGTGAACACTCTGCATGGAGCTACTGCCTCAAATTTTTTAACTGAACACTGCCTGCAAATTAAAGACCTACACCCATCCTGTCCAGCAGCCCAGCACATGCTGAGTCCTTTCCCCACCAATTACTAGGAAGAAGTCACAATCGGATGACTTAGGTTAGTGGAGGAGACCAAGTGACCTATTTTCCTGCCATTTTCTTAGGTTATTGGAGGTAGCACAAGTGACTTTTTTCCACCACAATTTGAACTTCCCACCATTTTCTGGGGGAGGGGAGGGGGTTAGGTTAGTGGAGGTAGCCCAATTGACCTACTTTTCCGTCAAAATTTGAACTTCCTGCCAAGCGACATTTCCATATCTATCGCCGCCATTTTGGATCCGACATCTTGAATAAATTTGGCAACACTGGAGAGTGGGGCCGTATGAACTTTGTCCTATTACTATCAGTAACTATTTGCAGCCACTTGTGGACTTCATGTTCGCAAACAATGATGGAATTTTTAAGGATGACAGTGCACCATGTCACTACATTCTGGATAATTCGAGCGAAGCATATGTCCCATAAATCACATCGATCCTTTATGGGGCGTAATCGAGAGATCAGTTTATGCGCAAAATCCTATACTGGCAACACATTTGCAGTTATGGATGGCTATAGAGGCAGCTGGCTCAATATTTCTCGGGGGAATTCCAACTACTTGTTGAGTCCATGCCATGTCGAGTTTCTGTATTACGCTGGAGTGAACGAGATCTGGCACGATATTAGGAGGTATCCCATGAGTTTTGTCACCTCAGTGTATCTGAACATGTACTCACCACAATCTATTACAGATCTGGTGGGTAATTTATGAGAAGGTTGATGGCGTAGCCATTTTCCCGCAACATGCACTTGGGATTGACAATCAATAAACAGAACATTTTGAAGAGCTCGTGTTAACATCTGGCATGGCTCAAAACTAAGCACTTCCTTCGTTACGTGGATGACACAATCGTTGTATGGGAACATGGGAAAGATGTCCTGAATGAGTGCCTGGACCAACTGAACTGCATCCTTCAAAACATACAGTTCACGATGGAGGTACAAAACAACGGATGTCTTCCATTTTTGGATATTCTTATAAAAATAAAAGCCCGGGACATGCAGTCTACAGAAAAAAAGACGCACACAGGTTGATATCTTCATACATCTAACTGTCATCATCAAGTGCAGCATTCTAACGACCCGCCATACCCTCCCCCCCCCCTCCCCGTCTGTATCCCCTCTGGGCTTCCCTCAGTCATATTGCAAGAATCCTTGGAGACAACAACATCGAGACCATCTTTCGATAACCACAAAAAAAAAAAAAAAACGAAAGAGTTGTTTGACTTGCTGAAGGACAAATTGCAACTACAAATATGTGGTATACATTGTATCCCTTGAGTGTGGCCTCCAGTACCTCGGGAAAACACATCGCTGCATATCGCTGCGCTGCCGGAACCACGTTAGATGCGTACGTTGGGGCATAAAGACAAATAGCAGTGACAGAGCACATCCTCAGTCAGGGACATACGTTCGAATTCTAGAAAGTAAAGGTGATGTGCCAAGCTATAATTGCAGGTTAATAAAATACACGGAAATACAAAATAAAAGTTTAATGAATAATTCAATTGCGTGGGTTCTATTTTAATGTCTGCAATTGAGGGAGATGACGGAGAATTATGTTGAATAATATTCAAGAAAGGACAGGTCAGATAAACGGTAAATAGCCCTGTGATATTGAGCTAAAATACAAACAGAAAATACCCTTACCAAATGCAGTAAAGTTATGTTGAGAGCATTACGAGAAAGGTGACAAAATCCCCAAACTAAACAGTCATCAAAGATACTCGGAAACTAAGTCACTGTGGTAATCACAATACACGAAATATTCACCAGATCAAACCAGTTCAGAATTCAACATGATGGTTTACAAATTAATACATGTGATATAACGAGTAGAAACTCATATTCCGTCTATTATCAATTCTGTAATACAAGCGAAGAGATTTAGTGTGCTGGTCTGGAGCACGTTCATTCTCTCGAAATATAAAGTCATTTCAAAAGTTAATGTATTGTAGCGGCTGTTCATCACGCATAGTCTATAACCGACTCGACTGAATACAACTAGTTACTACATGCACGTCTGCCTCCTCCAAGTACAAACATAAAAAAGTATCCTCAAAAGTTAAAGTCTCAAAGCAGCCATTCGCCACCCAGCATCTCTCATCCACTCGACCAAATATCACCCGATACCACAGGCATATCTGCGTTGTTTCATCACGAACATTCCAAGTGTTCAGAATCACTCCCTTAAGCTCTTCACTCAAAAATACATCTCATTATTAAGTTCTACAGACATGATTTGAATGAATTTGACCACTTCCTGGACGAAATTGGTACATTACAACATT
Organism: Schistocerca piceifrons; assembly: GCF_021461385.2. Taxonomy (NCBI): domain Eukaryota; kingdom Metazoa; phylum Arthropoda; class Insecta; order Orthoptera; family Acrididae; genus Schistocerca; species Schistocerca piceifrons. The sequence continues at coordinate 783,674,822 of NC_060149.1, read as the reverse complement.
TAAATAAGAAAATGTTAGAAATATTCGGTCACACTCTTCATCATTCACAATAATTTTAAATAAAGTTTTGTTCATGAATAAATAAGTAAGTATTCTAGTGCAAGTGGATTCACGTTAATTGACAACGAATTGTCGTTAATTGTTGTTTAAACAATTATTTATGCCTTCTTGACAGGAGCATCTTTTGGTTCTCTGTTCAGTTGTGGTGTCCACTAACACATGCGATTCACTACTTTTAAATTAGCACAGATTTTTTAATTGCACTTGTAATTTGGATAAAGACTGGCAAAATAGTAAACTCTTGATTGAAGTACTACTATATGTGAGGTATTCATGCTGTAGTCATTTGCTGTGTAATTTTGGGGAATACGATCTTCTGACAAACATTTGCATGAGAAAGATATAAAAGACGTGATAAGTCGATAAAGAAAATAGATACAGACGAGTGCTTTCAGGGATGATAGCTATTATGCAATGCTATCGTCTGAGCAATTGTTTGTTGAAATCGCATGAAGTGTTCACAAGTTGTTAGTTCATTTTGAAAATGTTTATTCTCTGTAAAATATTAACTTCCATAGTTTTAAAGATATTGAAAATATTGTTGCGTCGTTGCATGTGCCTCATTTTTCAGAGATGACAAATGAAAAGTCCAAGGAAAAAACAGGGCGAGTAACATTTTGTACATTTCTCAGGAAAGGAGATTTAAACTTTCAAGATAAATACAGGGCTATAACAAATGATTGAAGCGATTTCATAAATTCACTGTAGCTCCATTCATTGACATACGGTCACGACACACTACAGATACGTAGAAAAACTCATAAAGTTTTGTTCGGCTGAAGCCGCGCTTCAGGTTTCTGCCGCCAGGTCGTGCTTGAAATGCACTCACATCAGTCAGTCATAACAGTGCAACGACACTTCAGGACGAAGTTCAACAAAGATCCACCAACTGCTAACTCCATTCGACGATGGTATGCGCAGTTTAAAGCTTCTGGATGCCTCTGTAAGGGGAAATCAACAAGTCGGCCAGCAGTGAGCGAAGAAACGCTTGAACGCGTGCAGGCAAGTTTCACGCGTAGCCCGCGGAAGTCGACGAATAAAGCAAACAGGGAGCTAAACTTACCACAGCCGACGGTTTGGAAAATCTTACGGAAAAGGCTAAAGCAGAAGCCTTACCGTTTACAATTGCTACAAGCCCTGACACCCGATGACAAAGTCAAACGCTTTGAATTTTCGGCGCGGTGGAGATCATGATCAGCAATTTATGTCATGACCTCCACGCTCTCCCGACTTAACCCCATGCGATTTCTTTCTGTGGGGTTATGTGAAAGATTCAGTGTTTAAACCTCCTCTACCAAGAAACGTGCCAGAACTGCGAGCTCGTATCAACGATGCTTTAGAACTCATTGATGGGAACAAGCTGCGCCGAGTGTGGGAGGAACTTGATTATCGGCTTGATGTCTGCCGAATCACTAAAGGGGCACATATCGAACATTTGTGAATGCCTAAAAAACTTTTTGAGTTTTTGTATGTGGGTGCAAAGCATTGTGAAAATATCTCAAATAATAAAGTTATTGTAGCGCTGTGAAATCGTTTCAATCATTTGTAATAACCCTGTATATGACAAAAAGACAATAAATGCAAAGGAAGTAAGCCTTTACCACGAAAAGAACGTGGCAAATCCATCACGTTTGGTAACTTTCGTCCCTTCTTTCTGTTGTTTAGCTCAGGAAGTTTCTTTTTATTAGTCTTGGATTTTAGTTCGTTATATGGTAAACTACAATAGAAATTTCTTACGCCTTAACCACAAAACTGTTTAAGTTCTTGAAAGTTTGGATATTTTTCATAAAGTATTGGCAGGAGCTCAGAAAACATACCCCCCGCACTAGTTATTTGCAAAACAATCGTGATTTACGTTTCAGAAAGTTTCATATTACAAAACACCATTATATGCTCTATCAGACTGCAAGAATTCACCAGGTCACTGCTGTTGATACTCAGGTTCGAAGTCTGGTTGCAGACCAATACAATTATCCAAAAGTACTCTTGTTCAGGCTCCATTGTAAGTAATGCTGGATTTGAGAACCTTATCTTTCTTCGCAACCAGATCTTCCCTGAGCTGTTGTGTCTCGAAAGAACACTTTGGTTTGTAACATGCTTTCAAAAAGGCCGTTCAATCTCGTATACTTTCTTTGTGAGCAGGAATGACTTTGTAAGGCTTTGGATTCATTGTTGCAGTTTCAGAAGCAGGAATCCCTGTCTTTTGGTAACTCTCCCAAAACTTTCTTTTTATCAGACCAAAGTTTTTATCACATTCCAGGGAATATTTTTTTGACACTAGCTAATCTCTTAATGGAATGAATGAGATTGTGAGGGTATATAAACACAGGATAGTTCTTACACTGTCCTGAGCAGGAACCACAGAATACTACAAGAACCCTAAGTTTTGGATCAAGGATTTCACTCACACAATAGTGTAAAAAAATCAGAATTCTAAAAACTTCTTTCGCTCCTTTATTCCCTAAATCTTGAGTGTAAGAATAAAATATTGGATAACTGTTAGATATTTGATGAATTTTGAAGCAATAAAATGATAATTCCGTGCAAAACAATGGAGATCTTTTGGCAGACAGGAATTTCACTAACGGTATCATTTCGGTTTATTCTTACAGCGTATTAATCTCTAGTATTGGAATCATCATGCCTAGTCCTTCTACGAGCAATTAATGTCACAGAAATTAATCCGGTTAAATCGGAAGATTTGTCATTCTGATCACCTGACAAATTAAATTTCTTCATACGAGGTTCACTTTCGTGGCGTTTGGTTTGTTCTGAACACTCAAACAAGGAGCATTTGCAGTCACTGCTTAACTCATGAGTCATTGCCCTAAGGATTCTACAAACGTTATCCATTCTGTCATAACATTTTCTCTTTTTAGTCGACTGATTAACAGACGGCTTCTCTCCTTCATCTTGTGATGATCCACACATCTTAAAGATTCTAAGAGGACCACACTACTGTCACACTTCACACTGAAAACTATTATTATAAGGAAATAACACAGGGTAAAAAACTCAACCAACCATGTTTTCAGCCGCAGTTCAACTGACCTAACGGATGTCTTGCAAATAGTTGAAGCAAACCTTGCACTTGCTCCACTCTCTCCGTGAGAAGATCTACACCACGAAGATGACGTGCTACAGACGCGAATTTAACGGACAGGAAGAAGATGCTGTGATATGCAAATGATTAGCTTTTCAGAGCATTCACACAAGGTTGGCGCCGGTGGCGACACCTACAACGTGCTGACATGAGCAAAGTTTGCAACCGATTTCTCATACACAAACAGCAGTTGACTGGCTTTACCTGGTGAAACGTTGTTGTGATGCCTCGTGTAAGGAGGATAAATGTGTACCATCACGTGTCCGACTTCGATAAAGGTCGGATTGTAGCCTGTCGCGATTGCGGTTTATCGTATCGCGACATTGCTGCTCGCGTTGGTCGAGATCCAATGACTGTTAACAGAATATGGAATCGGTGGGTTCAGGAGGGTTATACGGAATGCCGTGCTGGATCCCAACGGCCTCGTATCACTAGCAGTCGAGATGACAGGCATCTTATCCGCATGGCTGTAACGGATTGTGCAGCCACGTCTCGATCCCTGAGTCAACAAACGGGGACGTTTGCAAGACAACAACCATCTGTACGAACAGTTCGACGACGTTTGCAGCAGCATGAACTATCAGCTCGGAAACCATGGCTGCGGTTACCCTTGACACTGCATCACAGACAGGAGCGCCTGCAATGATGTACTCAACGACGAACCTGGGTGCACGAATGGCGAAACGTCATTTTTTTCGGATGAATCCAGGTTCTGTTTACAGCATCATGATGGTCGCATCCGTGTTTGGCGACATCGCGGTGAACGCACATTGGAAGCGTGTATTCGTCATCGCCATACTGGCGTATCACCTGGCGTGATGGTATGGGGTGCCATTGATTACACGTCTCGGTAACCTCTTGTACGCATTGACGGCACCTTGAACAGTGGAATTTACATTTCAGATGTGTTACGACCCGTGGCTCTACCCTTCAAAAAATGGTTCAAATGGCTCTGAGCACTATGGGACTTAACGTCTATGGTCATCAGTCCCCAAGAACTTAAAACTACTTAAACCTAACTAACCTAAGGACATCACACAACACCCAGCCATCACGAGGCAGAGAAAATCCCTGACCCCGCCGGGAATCGAACCCGGGAACCCGGGCGTGGGAAGCGAGAACGCTACCGCACGACCACGAGATGCGGGCCTCTCCCCTTCATTCGATCCCTGCGAAACCCTACATTTCAGCAGGACAATGCACGACCGTATGTTGCAGGTCCTGTACGGGCCTTTCTGGATACAGAAAATGTTCGACTGCTGCCCTGGCCAGCACATTCTCCAGATTTATCACCAATTGAAAACGTCTCGTCAATGGTGACCGAGCAACTGGGTCGTCACAATACGCCAGTCACTGCTCTTGATGAACTGTGGTATCGTGTTGAAGCTGCATGGACAGCTGTACCTGTACACGCCATTCAAGCTCTGTTTGACTCAATCCCCAGGCCTATCAAGGCCGTTATTACGGCCAGAGGTGGTTGTTCTGGGTACTGATTTCTCAGGATCTATGCACCCAAGTTGCGTGAAAATGTAAACACATGTCAGTTCTAGTATGATATAGTTGACCAATGAATACCCGTTTATCATCCGCATTTCTTCTTGGTGTAGCAATTTTAATGGCCAGCAGTGTACTTATAACATTCTTTCCGTTATCACTAAAAGTAAAACACTTTGTACCTTGGTATCTTGCCACGTTATTTGAAAGTAATTTTCACTGATTTGTATTACCGACGGCAGCTCGTCAGAATTTGCCATAAACTCATTTCCTACTTAAACGAACTTTCCACTTTTTTTTACGCTGTGTCTTGAAATTAATTGAAATTTGCTTTAATACTTGACTGTACATTATTACAGATTCTCAAAGAGCTGTAAGAAGGCGTCTTTCATCTTGTCTGACACTCCGCCATTTTTGGTGCATCTCCTGCACAAAGGCTACATAGCAACAGCTGTTCAAATTCCCAGCTTTGTTATTTACCCATGTCTAGGGACGCTGCTCGTGTTTGTTCCTGGACTCGCACATACCTATCGCCTAGCCACACTTGCTGCAGCGCTCCCTAGGAATGAGCCCACTAGCGTTGAACAATGCGGCGGAGCGGTAAATAATAAGGAAGAAGTGCGGTTGCAGCGTCTTCACACGAATGTGCATATACAAATAGCTAAAAAAATGTTATTACAAATTTTGGCTCTCACGTGAGTCTCAGGGGATGATTTCCACACTTGGTGCATTAGTACACTTCCACACCCACGCATTTGTTATAGTTTTGAATTAATTATTCACTCAGACATAAGTACAGTTTATTCTAGGGAACAAGAATTAGGCGATTATTATATTAAAATCAGTTTTTCACGACACAGTTCAATTTATTGGCGCTGTCCTTTTCTTTCACAAAATGAAATTATCACTGGTGAGACGGTTTGCAGTTTTACTTTAATAATAATTTGACTCCGATTCCACAATAGCAGTAATGTAGGCTGCTATAATCGAAAGTTATTCAATCAATTCGAACAGAACCACAAGTACCACTGTCCTCTTTGTTCTAACGGTTTTCGCGCGAAATCACAGTTCGCCACATGTTCAGATGGCTCTGAGCACTATGGGACTTAACTTCTGAGGTCATCAGTCCCCTAGAACTTAGAACTACTTAAACCTAACTAACCTAAGGACATCACACACATCCATGCCCAAGGCAGGATTCGAACCTGCGACCGTAGCGGTCGCGCGGTTCCAGACTGTAGCGCCTAGAACCGCTCGGCCACTCTGGCCGGCGCCACATGTTCACTTACGACGATGTATACCTCGTAAATCGCACTCACATAAATAATCGTAGCACTTCCAGTTCACCAAATATATGCTTCCACACTTGCACTTTGTTGAAATAAATCGGCGCGAAAAAGAATTCTCAAACGACAACATCGGGCACCCTCAAGTGGGGCTTGCTCCCCACCCACCCTCCGAAACGACTGACCAACGACTAACCAGTGGCCAAAATGGCCGCTCGCTTATATAGCTTCGGACGTCAACCCCTGGTTATTAATCTCACCAGTTAAGGTTACAAATTTTGATACATACATCCCTCCACAGAAATAAGTACACCATCGGAACCGCGCTAAAAAGTACACCTTATTCACTAGTTTACATTAATTTCTACGATTATTCTATCGCCCGTAAATCAAGTTTTAGTTTTTGCAAAGTATCGCCACTTAGCGCAAATTTGTTTGTTTACATCTGTGCTCCAAAGTTTTAACATAGAACTGCACATATCACCATTTTTATACGTAATCTACAGCGATCTCCACATTGCGCTGCCCAAAATCTTCATATCTATAATAATTAATTAATTATGGGCGATAAATGTTAATAATAACTTGCAAACAATGAAAACTATTGCAAGTATAGTATAACTTAACTAGTTTAAAATACGTGTGATGCCACCCAAAATATTATATAGTGCCGTTCTTTACGTCATGAATTTTCTATTGAATTTTATAAACAATTTCCCCTCAAATTTTGTTTATTGCTCTTTACAGGCTTAATTATTTATGAATCTTAACATATGACTACGGCAATCGATCCGCTATGACGAAACGTTTTAAATGAGTGCTCGCTCATCCCTGTGAGTTGTTATTTATTGTTTTTATTAGTCTTTCAGTATTCGTGATATTAACCGATTTTGAGGTTGCTATAACTTCTGCGACTCGTGACTTGGAATAAAGATCGATCTTTCAGAAGGTGCATATTGCTGACGACAATCCCCTGCCGCATCGTTCTTCGCCATAAGTTACACTGTTTTCGCGTAATGCGCGAAAAACCAAACAATGCCCCAAGCTGCAGGCCACGTGGTCGCTCTGCCGCGGAGACCGACCGTTGCAAATCTCGCGCGGACGCGCCAAGCGCTTCTGCGAATCGCGCACCGTGTAGCGCGCTCGCTCTGCACAAAGCAATCCTTGCATACTAGAAACATTCATCTAGTAACGGGGGTTTGTACCGTCACGACAATACAACAAATTCATCTTGTCTCCTACCAATACTGAGTGGTCAAACAGCTCGCTTACATAAGCATAATGTTACACTACGCTTGTCCGCTCTCTTCTGGAGTAATGCTGTGCGGTGTGGGATCCGCTTTAGGTAGGACTGACATAGGACATCGAAAAAGTTCAAAAGAGGGAACTAGTTTTTTATGAACGCTAAATAGGGGGGAGAGTATCAAGGACATGATACGCGAATTGGGGTGGCAAACAGTAAAACAAAGGCGTTTTTCACTACAGCACGACCTGCTCATGAAATATCTATCACAAACTTCCTCCTCAGAGTGCGAAAATATTTTGTTGGCGCCCAGCCACATACGGAGAAATGACAATCATAATAGTATAAGATAAATGAAAGCTCGCACAGAAAGATTTAAGTGTTCGTTTTTCCCCTGCGCTGTGCGAGTGTGGAATGGTAGAGAAATATCTTGAAGGTGGGCCGGCGAACCGTCTACCACGCACTTCATTGTGAATTGCAGAGTAATCATGCAGATGTAGATGTAGATGATAGTCATAGGCCAACGAAAAAAAAGTCATTAGACACTTAATCAGACATGATATTCTTCTACAAAACATTTTCGAAGGCAAGATCGTAGAGAACAACACGAGGGACTACCAGGACATCTTATGCAGAAAATATGATCCATGAGGTAAAATGAAGCCTACATGCAGGGAGGAAGCTGTGTCTGCAGAGACGAAGCTAACCTTTTGAAAAATGACGAAGATATGTTCTTGAGACCAAGAATATATGCGAAAGTTAAGTGTGACCTTTCATTAATACTGCTCTGAAATTTTTTGCCACACCATCAGCAAAGGCAACAGTTGGTTGAAAATGTACATTCTGCTGAATGTACATTCTGCAGAATGTACATTTTCAACCAGTTGATGGCTCATGACTTTTCTTCAAGCAACTGTGGTAGACACAAAACTCACTAGTTTTATTGTGTTAGACATCCACTTGGACATCGAAATTTCTATTAGTGTAGTTATTATTATAGTATTCGCGAAGAATATCAAGAAGTGCCGTCCAATATGGGAACAGACGCCTTTCGTATCCGACCACTTTGGTAAGAGTGGCTACTTATTTTTGCAGACGCCATCAACATGTAGAAAGACGCTGAGCCGGCCGCTGTGGACGAGCGGTTCTAGGCGCTTCAGTCCTGAACCGCGTTGCTGCTACCGTCGCAGGTTCGAATCCTGCCTCAGGCATAAGAAAATGGTTCAAATGGCTCTGAGCACTATGGGACTTAACAGCTGTGGTCATCAGTCCCCTAGAACTTAGAACTAATTAAACCTAACTAACCTAAGGACATCACACACATCCATGCCCGAGGCAGGATGCGAACCTGCGACCGTAGCAGTCGCGCGTTTCCGGACTGCGCGCCTAGAACCGCGAGACCACCGCGGCCAGCCCTCGGGCATAGATGTGTGTGATGTTCTTAGGTTAGTCAGGTTTAAGTAGTTCTAAGTCTAGGGGACTGATGACCTCAGATGTTAAGTCCCCTAGTCCTTAGAGTCATTTGAACCATTTTGAAAGACGCTGACCACATAGCTACTTTTTGCAGATCAGACGCGATGTGGATTTTTTTTTCTCCTTGGTGGGTTGCCTCTTGCGCTAGATCCACAGTACTCAGGCTTTTACTACCGTTAAGGTACCACTGTCAGCAGAAAATGACTCACTCGCCTTCTTTGCCGTTGAGGTTAATATCTTCAGCCTCCTCAGAAGCCATTTAGCCTCTTCACCTCATCTCCCACGTTTCTGACTGTTTTCCTATCTCCTCTTACGAAACGACGAGCTATTAAACTCAGACTGTCCCACACTGGTCATCTGGGTCATTGAATACTGAGACCCCCCCCCACGTCAAGGCTTAGTTGTTACATTGATTGATTTCAGAAAATGTCTACGATTTTGTAGACAGACAGATGGTACTCCTATCGCTGGAAGATGCAGGTATCGACAAATCCACAAGATAATTAGTCGAACTGACACTCACAGACACAACTTCAAAAGTTAAATTTCTAGGAGAAGTACCTGAATCCTTCAGAATTAACAAGATGTTAGGCTGGGCGATGGACACTCGCCGATTCTCTTCAATCTGGTCTTAGACAAGGCCATGAGAGAGTGGGATACAGAACTACAAGAGAAAAACATCGAAGGAATCCATCTAGGACAAGAAGAGGAATATTTGAAGACAAATGTCTCGCTTTTGCTTACGACACTGCAGTAATTTCTAAGAACGAAAGAGATACGTAGATAACGAAAGAAACACTTCACTAAATTGCAGCTAAAACCGGACTACAAGTACGATATGAGAAAACGGAATACATTGAAAATAACACAACAGAGAAAAATATATTCTAACACAACACAGAAACATCAAAAGGGTTGGTAAGTTTAAATATTTGGGAGAATGCATGCAGCCAAATCGGTTAGATAACTCCACAAGTAAAGAAAGATCGAAGAAGATTGAATTAGCATACAGACTCAGCCAAATTCGATATAATATAGATCAATATAATTACAAGCAAAAAGTAAACACTATTAATAGTAATTAAACCGGAAGCACTTTCCAGAGCTGAATGCCTCACTGAATAAAAGGCGTGAACAAGAAGAACTGGAAAAGAAAGAAAATAAAGCACTCAGAAATATTTTAGGACCACGAAACAACAAAGATAACAACTAGACGAAGAGGAGAAATGAAGATCTATACATAAAAATAGGAACAGACACAATAAGAAAGAGGAGATTAATGTTGATAGTCATATTTATAACATGAATGACAAAAGGCTAATGAAGAAAACTTTTAATTTCATTAGCAAGTTGAAAAACATCCCAGGATGGCTGAAAGAGACAATAAATGGCTTAAGAAAACTTAACGTCACAGAAGACACCCTACAGGGCAAGGAACGTTCCAGGCTACTGATTAATACTGCAATGTTTCCTGTCCAGCAACAACATTCACAACCTAGGAGGGTAATGCCAAATGAACAGAGGCAGGCCTTCAGCCAACACGTGATGAAGTTCTGAGAAGATAAGAAGATGAAGAAGATTGTACCTGTGGCTTAGGTTCTAAGCGGTCTATAATTAGCCAAATTCTGTAATAAAAAAGAATTAAATAAACCCTAGGTTTCTGTGGCATGTTAAATAATGAAATAACTGTGGGGGAGAGAGGGGAAGGTAGGTTGTGTCTATGTTACTCTCTTCCGTCTTCTTCGAAGCCGTCAACGATAAAACGTATTTTGAGAACCACTCTAAATTAGTACATTCAGGAACAATCCGGCTCGAATTTGTCCCAGTCAACTTTTGGGAACTTTAATCAGTTGTCGATATTAAAAGTCAGTATACCTTTCTATATCAGAACCACGTCCTTCACTCTAAATGCTATCAGAAGAAGAATCCTAAGCATATATTACTTCATAAGAACAATAACTTCATACTTTCTCAACCAGGTTACCATCCACCAAACTGGATCATACAGTTACGTTGGACTTCTCACACAGGCCTTCGGAGAGCTAGAGTCGGAAGACGGTGGCTTACCTCATCACCACCTACAAAGACATAAGGCTGAGCAGCTGCGTGAGGGCCACAATTATGTGGCTTATTTGAAGCAGTAATCTGACGAGGAGAACACGGAAAGTGCCATCACCTGATTCCCCAGAAACTTTGCTCAGTGGAATTGAATACTTGTCTCGGCTTATCCGCAGATACCCCACCGCTTCTGAGAAAAAGACAGTCAAAGTTTTCGAGGTAGCTTATGTTCCTTTCATCGCATACAAATTTAACCAAACCGGTGACACAATAGGTAGGGTTGTGGCTTAACGCTCCACGCCCCATGTAGGAACCTAATTAATAACTTTATTTTTGTTTTCCATTGATCCACCCATGTCCGTAGAAGATTACGTTTCCCAATGTATGCTGAAACAACGTCGTCCTTATTCGGCTACTAATTGTCTGTCCGGCGAATAAATTAAAAAAAAAATTAAAAAAATAATTATTTGAAATTGTTTTCGGTGAAATTCCTGTAGTGTATCGTGATCCATAATCAAATGCAGGAGCTAGTTTTCGGATAATAATCCTTTATGCGTGGTTTGCTACGAAATTATTGCCAAAACGTGAAATCTTCAGCATTGTTAACGACGTTTCTTTTCCAAGTGAAATTCAAATAAGTCAATGTCACTTTGGCGGAACCTACCTCTGCGCGATGTTTGTAGTGTTCGGAATTTCTAGATTTCCAATGCTTTTACAATCGGTATCAGCCAAGGAAACGCACCAGTATTCCTGAAGAATAAACGCAACAATGAATGATGAAATATGAGAATGTGAGAATTTAAAAGATTTTAACCCCTGAAAGTACAATACACACATATGTCTACTATGTAATAAATGTATTGCAGTGTGAGAGCAGTTGCAATATTACAATTAATGTAACGCCCTTGTATCTCCTAATTTAAAACGAAGAATTCGTGTAGTAATCTTGTACGGACATGTGTAGATAAACGAAAAAACTAATAAAATAAAAACAATAATCGGGTTTTGAACATGGACCGCAAAAGTGCCACCGTTCCGGGTGAGCTTCCTTCGTGCAAGAAGTTGTATAAATTACGGCGGAAATTTTGACCGTTGTTTTCTCGGAAACGGTCAAGCATCTACGGGTAAGACGAGACACGTGTTCCCTTATTTTGACCCCTCTTCCACTGAGCGAAGTTTCAGTGAAATTGGTTATGGCACTTGCCGTGTATTCCTCGTGAGTGGCCCATGTTTATATTTATTTCCTTCGTTACGATTGTGATATAGGCATCCATATTTCATTATTCTTTCGAAATTCTTCGCATGTGTTTTACGTCAAATTATAAAGGAGGAGGAGGAGGAGGATATTAGTGTTTAACGTCCCGTCGACAACGAGGTCATTAGAGACGGAGCGCAAGCTCGTGTTAGGGAAGGATGGGGAAGTAAATCGGCCGTGCCCTTTCAAAGGAACCATCCCGGCATTTGCCTGAAGCGATTTAAGGAAATCACGGAAAACCTAAATCAGGATGGCTGGAGACGGGATTGAACCGTCGTCCTCCCGAATGCGAGTCCAGTGTGCTAACCACTGCGCCACCTCGCTCGGTAATTATAAAGGAAATTATGATAATGATCCCTCACGGTAATGGGTTTGTTTTCACTCATATGTGATGAGAATTTAGGACGAAAATAGATATAGGCTGTTCAGAGGAGAGATTGGATCTTCGGTAAACAGTATGCGGTAAGTATGTGTATTTGACTGTAATAATACATACTAGTTTTATTTAAAAACATCATGCTACACAACTGAAAACTGCAACCAATTTATTACAGTAGAGTTTAATCGAACCTGAAACTATAGAATACCCTTCAGTAAGTTTTCCTATCCTTGGTTTGCATTAAGCCTTTAACAAGAAAATGTATTGGATCGTGATGTATAGCATAGTTAAAACGACTCCCATCCCCCACCCCATCTCTCTCTCTCTCTCTCTCTCTCTCTCTCTCTCTCTCTGTGTGTGTGTGTGTGTGTGTGTGTGTGTGTGTGTGTGAGAGAGAGAGAGAGAGAGAGAGAGAGAGAGAGAGAGAGAGAGAGGGAGAGATGGGGAATCGCTTCGATTCAGACAGAGTATGTATAATGGGTTCGGTGCCTTTTTTGTGTTTTATGTCCGTTTATTTAAGCGCAAATTTGCCAATAAATGATTTAGGTACCAGTAGTCATTATTCTTTGCTGGACGAAGGACATATTTAGAAAATCTTCATCTTAAGTGACCTGTTGCCAATTGAATATAAATTGAAATCCTTATGAGGCGAGAACTACTCTTGATAATTCGTACTTGCAGCAATTGTATTGATAGTTGAGACAGAAAACAATGAACATAATTTTAAATATACGATTTCTAAAATAGGTTAACGCTGTGATGAAAGCATTTAGCCTTTATACACTACAGCGACACAGCAACCAATACATACTAAGCTGTGAAACTCTTTCCGTCCACATCCTCATTTCGCTAAATAGCACGTGATCACAGGATGCGCTGTTGGGCGTTTTATTTTTTTCTGGGTGGTGTTTCGTTTCACTGTCGACCTTGTTTGGTGTACAGTTACCAGAAACTAGATATAGAGTTAGACTATTTAAAAACATTTCAGCGACACTGTCTCCGTGAGCGAAGTTTTCTTACAAGGAAACCTAGGTACATGTATTGTTCACAGGGTGCGAGACTACTTGCGCTCCCTCTAATCCAGCACGCAAAATGTCGAGAACAATATGCGTGCCTACGGCAACACTCCTCCAGAAACCCGTGTTTCATTACGGGCAAACGACTTCATAACGTTAGTTTCTTAGATGTGAAGAGTTCAGACAGTGTTAATAGAAACATGACTGCGAAGATCATTTCCAGTTTCATGGAATGAAGAAAATAATGTGAAACGAATCCACAGAAGTTGCAATACCACGCTCAATACTTTTATCGCTTTCAGCGTATTTAAAGAAAAACAGCACTGTCCACTCAAATGGCTATAAATTATTACGGACGTTATGTGAGTTAAAAGCACTGTGCCAGAGTAATGACTAACGGATCAATCAACTTAGTCAGATAGCAGTCGTTTTCACGAAGGTTTGGCCATACCAAAAAATTGCAGCTTTGTGTACTTCACTAGTTGCCGCTGGGCGCTCTCCGTGTAGTTCTCTCAGCGAGTACTAGATGGCAGGTCGTGAACGTATTGCCACGCCACCTATTCATCCTGCGGGCAGTTACGGGGCACGCGTACAAATCGAATAATGAACACGAGAAAGTGAACAGCCGTAATTCGCAAGTTTTATATTAATAATTCTGTTCCTTATCCCATGAAACAACAAAGTGATGTAGACTATTATAAGTTTAATGTATACCGAATTATCTGAACAGTCCCTGTAGCGCAGTGGATAGCGCGTTGGACTTCTAATCCAAAGGTCGTGGGTTCGATCCCCACCAGGGATGTCTACATTTTATAATTACATTATAGTGTTAGATTAACATTTTAAATGTGGGTAGTTCATATTCTGCTTAAATTAACTTAAATACGCCACGTATTTAGGAAGTAAAATTAATTTTTGTTTTCTTTTGACACTATTTCCTTATATGTTTCTTTATGTATGGTCAAGTCATTCAGTATGTATTATAGAACGGTGACTTGTATTTAGCGTGTTTTACAATATGTAGGAAGTTATCTTCTTAACTTTTACGTAGCTTTCCGTGTAAGATCGTTGCATATCCTGTAACCGCACATTGTGAAATAACGTTGTATACCAAAAAAATATCAATTTTCTGTTACAGTGGGAAAAATAATGAAAAGCATTAACAGAATATATTCTCTGACATACTGAAATAATACAATGTATTTATTTAATTAAATTTAACCAAGAAAGAGCTAGTTCTACAAAGGACAAGAAACAAGCAAGAAATGTTAAACAGAGGAAAAATAAATTGAACTGTTCACTCAGAAGGTAAATTCACATAAAATTTCATGTATTGTGCATCAAGATATTTACATATATCCACCAGGTCCCACATTTTGTTTACCGATAGAGGAAGAAGCTTTTTGTATAACAAAAGAAACCTCATAGCAGATATAAGCATGTTAACTTTATTTTCTCTTTCATTTTCAGCCAAGGCTGAATGGCATTGTGACTAAGACGCAGATACACAGGATCATCTGCAATGATATTCAACCATATAATTAGTCATATTCAAGTCGGGGGTCAGACTTCGTAAGTCCTTCAAGAACAATGACTGCAACAAAGTCATTCTGACTCACTTCCTTTGTAAAAGAAGGTGGACTTAAACAAGTTTCAGATACTTACATTCATAGGTAATCATGACATCCATTAATTTTCTTTTTCTCCTATTAATTCGAAAGTACGATCTTAACGCAGAAAGCTATGCCCCGAAACAATAAACTCATGATCTATTGTTATAAAATGTCTTGTCAAAACTAGGCAGTTGCACAAAAGTATCATTGGCCAGTGGTTTTGCTAAACCAACGGCCACCCCAAATAAAGTGTTCTAGTGTACAATTTTTGCGTTAGGATAATATATAACGTTCTTATATGTAACACTTTTGATTTAATTTGTTCACGCACGTTTTCATCAGCTGTAGAAATATAAGAATTTCCACTGTCCCTCCTACTTTTCTTGACATTTTGCTTCCAGTTTGGTGGATCTGTTTTTCTTTCTTATACTTTTATTTACCTATATAATATACTTTGGATTGAAAGTATCATCTGCCATGTCCGCCGCTTTCACTTATATACAACGTTCTTCTAGTTTGGTCAATTATAAAGCTACAAACAGCTCAACTTGTAAACAGAAAGGAAGATAGTTGCTATGGTAGCATGTCTCGTGTGTTTTACCAGTTTATTACAGTGAAACCTCAACATTGCCAAAAATGTGATACGCAACCTTCTTTGGGAGAGGTCTTCAAATAACCGAGGCATTTAATAGTTTGTGGAAGCAATCTGTAACTTCTGTGTATTACATCGCACGGTGTGACGGAAAAAATATTACAGCAGGACAACTCACTGATCGCGACATCTGAATGAGGGCAAAGTTAAACGCTTAAAACATTTTTTATACACGAGATTGCGTTCCATCAAGATCATTAGCATTGTGTACACTCTGTGCGATAGTTATTGTTATGCATGATGGAAAAATAAACGCCAGAACTTTAATGATGGAAAATACAAATTTGGCTAATTTATTTGTTTTTTTATCAGTCTTTTTATTCTTTCATCTGCTCTGCTAGTGTATGTTTTCCTTATTTGCAAATTATGCTACATGCTGGGCATGTGAACACAAACTCAACAATTTGGGAAGTATAGAATGTACATCCACAATGAACAACACATCGAAACATGTAGCAGGTAAACAGAAGTTTCCCAAGACAGCATTCGTGAACGGTCATACATTTAATTCGCTCGAATGACAGTCTAATGTTTTACCAAATGTCACACATAAATACAAAAGCACAAAATCTTTCTGCACAATTGTTGTCGCGAAAAGCAGAACACCCGAGTATGGCATTAACCGTGTCAGCAAAGTAATTTCTTTACGTTGGTAGAGAGATTCACCGTGAAATACCTCAAACATAAACAGTGATGAACGCTGGAAAGGTTCAATACACGCACTGATGTGCGACCATATGGTTCATACGTATTTTCAGAAACTAGTAGTAGTATTCATTTATTTATTCATCCAGAGATCATCTTACAACGATACAGTATTTTTCACCATAATACAATGAATATATAAATAGCTCAAAAATACATACACACAGAATACTGTAGCTCCTTGACAATCCGGCATGTCCGTGGAGCCGGCCAGAGTGGCCGAGCGGTTCTAGGCGCTTCGGTCTGGAACCGCGCGACCGTTACGGTCGCAGGTTCGAATCCTGCCTCGGGCGTGGATGTGTGTGATGTCCTTAGGTTAGTTAGGTTTAAGTAGTTCTAAGTTTTAGGGGAATGATGACCTCAGCTGTTAAGTCACATAGTGCTCAGAGCCATTTGAACCACTTTGTCCGTGGATCTGTCAATGCCAGATTATCAAACATGCCGGATTATCAAGGGCCTTTTTAGAAACCTGGTTTTGAAAGAGGGAAATATGCAAAATCTATAGTTTTATCTTACAAAAACTAATAACTGTTATTTATTAAACCATAGCCCGCTAATATTAAACACAGCAGGCGAGATTTTCGTACAAAAAATTAAGTGTATATTACTTTTCTATAACAAAAAATCTGAGTTAAAAGTCGAATACAGCACTGCTCTCTAGAAGCATTTTTAGAAAATTTAGTGTACAAAAATAATTTGTCGTACGTCAGTTGCATAATAAAATAAGCACAACTCATTTCAAAACATCAAGAGAAAGCTAATTAATAATGATGGTGGAGTTTACTTGGAACTAATGTCTTTAGGAATAGCACATGTATCTGATGACCTGGAATATGTCGGATTGATATCTAGCTCTGATGGTTTAGGTGGAATTTTCTTTTGAGCCCTCTGGAGCATTATACAAACGCTAACTTCTTTCTTGGTTTGAGCTCGTTTTTTAGAAAATTTATTTTCTATGATATACAGATTCTTAACTACAGAAGCGTTGTACTGTTGGCTCACTCTCAGCGAATTTCACAAAAATGATTCAGGCTTCTGAAGCTTCAATACAATAGATGTTAGTTGTAGGCGTTTATTTTTCCTCACTGTCAGTTTCTGGTGCGTCCTATGAGTTAAAACATTATGCAATATTACATCATTAGTTGGATCTTCTTCGACAGCTAAATTTCTGGCAATGTCGATCCATTCCTCAACTTCTTCTGCTGAAAATCCACTCAGTCCATAAGTGGATGCAGGATCCACCACTCGTACAGTTTCAGAGCAATCAGTTGTGAACCGAACGTGAAACAAAAACACGACAAAATTTCTAACGAGTGCCGGAATATTAGTACGACCGCATTATCGAGTACGGGATCGTCGCAGTCTTACTCTGTAAGCTTTTTTGAAGACAGCACAGGTGATTGACTGTGTCCTTGATGAAGGAACCATCCCAGCATTTGCCCGAAATAATTTAGGAAAACTATGGAAAACCGAAATCGATATGGCCGGACTTGATCTCAATATCTTTACCAACTGCCCTGCCTTATTAGTTTGGTCCTGATTGCACAATACATCAATACATTGTTCTTGTACGAAGGGAAGTCAATTATTATCCGCAAAGTAGTTATAAAATTTTATTGTAATCAAATAGGAAACTTATAAGAACATCATTTTTCGACATAGTCTCCTTGCGTTTCAACGCACGTGGTCCATCGTTGTACAAGCTTCCTGATGCCTTCATAAAAGAAGGTTCTCGGTTGAGCTGTGAGCCAGGAATGTACCACTTCTTTCACTGCTGCGTCCGAGGCAAATCGACGGCTCCTTAATGCCTGTTTGAGTGGACCAAACAAGTGATAGTTAGAAGGAGCAAGATCGGGAATATATGGAGGATGACCCAGTACTTCAAATTTGAGTTTCTGGAGCGTTTCGGTAGTGTGGGCAGCAGTATGCGGACGGGCATTGTCGTGCAACAACACAACACCTTTTGACAGCAATCCACGACGTTTGCTTCGAATTGCAGGCTTTAGCCTGGCAGTAAGCATCTCACTGTAACATACACTGTTTATTGTTATGCCCCTTTCCCCACAATGTTCCAGTACTCGACCCTGTGCGTCCCAAAAAACCGTAAGCATAAGTTTTCCTGCGGACGGCTGGGTCTTGAACTTTTTCTTGCACGGCGAATTTGGGTGTTTCCATTCCATACTCTGCCGGTTACTCTCCGGCTCGTAATGATGGATCCATGTTTCGTCACCAGTAATGATCCTGTCTAAGATGTTGTCCCCTTCATTACCATAGCGATCCAAATGTTTTTTCCACATGTCCAAGGGCGTTTGCTTATGCAACTGTGTGAGTTGTTTTGGGACCCATCTTACACTAACTTTATGAAGCCCAAGTCTGTTGTGGATGATCTCGTAGGCAGAACCGTGATTAATATGCACACGATGTGCCACTTCGTCAGTAGTTAATCGTCTGTCTAAGAGAATCATTTCACGTGAATGCTCAATGGTTTCTTCATTTTTGCCGGTAAACGGTCGTCCGGCTCCTTCGTCGTGCGCAACACTTGTGCGACCATTTCGGAATTTTTCAATCCATTCATAGACACTCCGTTGTGGCAAAACACTGTTCCCGTACTGTACCGAAAGTCTTCGATGAATTTGGGCCCCTGATACGGCTTCCGACCACAAAAAAAGGGATCACTGAATGTTGCTCTTCTTTGGTGCAAATAGACAGCAGAGCAACCATGTAAGGCGCTGCAGTCATGGACTGTGCGGCTGATCCCGGCGGAGGTTTTGAGTCCTCCCTCGGGCATGGGTGTGTGTGTTTGTCCTTAGGATAATTTAGGTTAAGTAGTGTGTAAGCTTAGGGACTGTTGACCATGGCAGTTAAGTCCCATAAGATTTCACACACATTTGAACTTTTTTTTTTTTTTTTTTTTTTTTTTTGAGCAGCCATGATGAACAGCGCGGCAGCGGTAACGAAACTAACCTAGCAGCTTGAAAACTGCAAAGATATAACAACAAATAAACAAAGCATGTGTCATCAACGTCAAACGACAGTACTACCAAAATAAACAAAAATATAACTAATAATTGACTTACCATCGCGTGTATATATATATATATATATATATATATATATATATATATATATATATATATATATATAGACTTGAACCATGGACCTATCCTTCCGCAGCTGCTCACGCTAACCACGGGACCACGGCGTTCCTGGGCTCGCATTTTCCTTGATTTGCCTGTCTTGCGTATGGACTACTCAGTTTGTATATTTTGCTTATTTTTTTCATAGTTTCACACAACTTCTTCCTGTTTTCTCGATTGATCTGTTTTCAGTTTTTCAAGGCCTATCCACTGTGCCAACTTATAACTAAATCTGAGGGGGGTGTGATGGGGAGGTTCCCTTGTGAGGGGTTCCCTGACTGTAATGCATAACATAGCCGATAGATGGCGAATGGTTTTAATTGTTGCCCACGCTGAAAGCGAAGATCTCAAGTCAGGCAATAAGACCACAGGTTCCGACTGGATCAAAATAGATTTAAGGTACTAGACGTCATACTCGTGTTCCCCTAATTCTTTTGAACAGTGTATACACGATGTAAACGGTAACTGTTTACACATAACACAGCAGTGTAGGTGAGGCCGAGACGAATAAATTGAAACAGAATAGTTGTGGTCTATCAGGCGGGAAATAGCCGACAAAGGCAACCTAAGGTACAGCACATGCGCGCCGCACCAGATATTAGATACATTCTTGCGCTTTCGAACTTCATTAGTCTGGCCTTCTAACTACGAAACTAAAGTGGTCGTAAGGCATAAGTTTAGATCGTAATTTAAAAGTTATTAGTGTTTGCATAACGTTTTCGAAAGTTTCTTTTCCTTTCATTACCCTAACGTGAACGTTTAAGTTAAAAAATTTAACAAAATAACTAAACTAGTGGCGTAAGAGGGCGAGTGGATATTGAAGATCTTGCGCTGCGCATAATTTAGGAGGCTTTTGTACGTCAAATTGAAGTTCGTCTCGACCTCCCTTACCTCACTGTGGTCATTTTACGCCCTGCATATTAAGAACATAATTGAACCACGTACACTATCTTAAGGAACATCTATGTTTATGATTCTTGTCAGACTATTGTTTTACTAAAAATTGTCATAAGCAGATGTATGGATTATCTCTAACTTTTGCACAATATTTTCCAGGTAATACTAGAACCACTCGTTTGTTATTCCTCTTACACCTACTGCTTCCAGATTGTGTAGTAGTATTTTATGGACAATGGTAGTAGTATGGAAAGGCCGGCAGGAACGCAATTCGTTACTGTGGATTGCATACATCCAGAGGCAAGAATACGTTCAGGGGCCTATCTATTGTTCTCTAGGTCCTTAACCTATTGTTCTGCTAAGGAGATTATGACCCTCTGGCGATAATCTATTCTTCCAAGAAACCTCCCACTCCCCACCCAATCCTCCCCCTCCCCCACCCTCACTGAGAACTCTCCTTGCTGATATAAGTATACTTCCAGGCCTGAGTTATTCGAATAGCCCCTCCTACTCTAGCAGTTTGACTGACTAATTAATTAAACCAATCAATTAATTAACCTCTCCCTCTTTGGGAAACCCTCAGCCCTCCCCTACCACTCCCCTGCCTGGATATTTACGGGATTGTTGGCCATTTGGCAGGAAATCGATTGCACTGTATCGAATATTCCTTAAACAGTTTCTGGTAGACAAGGCAATGTGTGGAATATTGTTTATTTAAAAAAATTATTTGACACAAGGTGGTGTATGGCATATTGTTCGTTTATTTCAAAAATTTGGCAGGAAATCGATTTCAGTGTATGGAATACTGTTTCAACAGTTCCCGGTAGACAAGTAATGTATGGAATATTATTTATTTAAACAATTTATCGAATACAAGGCAGTACAGGGGATTTGGTTTATTTATTTATTTAAAAAATTTGTTTAGCAATTGACTGCACTGTATTTAAACAATTTGAGGATGACAAAAACAGGACTAACGTCCTCGATCAGGCATCTCTTATAATCTTTGTCTGTGAGAGCCTTCAACACCCCATGGTTCACACCCTTAGCGTGCATCTGCGTGGGGTCTGCATCTGTGCAGTAGGTATACATTTTCAACATGAGCCCCACAAACTCCACAATCTGCAAACTATTTGCCCCATATTTAATCAGGCCAATTACCTTCTTGTTTTGTAGTGTTATTCCATTAGAATTAACGGTTTCATATCCAGAATTGTCGAGTTTTTCGTGAGTTTGCGCAATTATTTCTTGTGGAGCACAGCCTTTCACCCAGTAGACGAAACTGTTTCCATATAAATTAACTTGGGATCAAAGTTTGACTTTGCGAATTCTTAGTGGAATCGGTACATGTGGCGTTTGGAAAAGTCTCGAACACACATAGCGATATAGACAGGCTTCGTTAACTGCACTGAAATGCTGGCCATCTCTAAAGAGACTAGTACTTCACTAAAGATGTTGGTCCTCTTGAAATTTGGTCTGACGATGTAGCCTCTTGCGCCATTACGATCTCTTCCTCCACAGAGTAAACTAAAAGAATTTCATGATATGCTCTAACATTTTTCGAAAAACTGAATTACTCATTAATTAGTTAAAATCTGTTTCAAAGTCACACAAAGCAATAGCCATCGGCTCGGTGCTGTCATTAATGTGCCTCAGAACATTCTAATATGTTCCATCCCAAAACTAACACATTCTGGAAGTTTCTGCAGTGCGGAACGTGTCAATGTTGTTCCCCAGCGCTTTTAACAGCTTTGGGATGGAATCATTATATGGGATTAGGTGTCTGGACATAGCTACAAGTCCATATGCATATCACGCAAATCAGTGGCACATAAGATATTTGCGTCCACAATTAATCCCTCAATGGAATTCTCAGCTAGATCATGGATCTTTTCATTCAGTCTAGCGATTTCCTCTTTAGACATCCATCACAACCTTCCATACGCGACTTTGTTGTATGGTGTGCCTTTAGAGATTTTTACATCCATGTAAAAGACGTAAATAAATTCGTCAGATGACCTCTGTACCTCTTCACTCTCTGAACTGTTCTTCCCTTTGCTGCACCTGTATATGCCCTGCTCAAAGTCTTGCATGAATCTCAGTCAACAGTTCCATACTGACGTGTTGTTTTTAACATTGCATCTCATGACAGAGATGGTGCAGTGTAATACACACATCAAAAAAAGTTTTGCATTACCCCAGTTCCCAGAACTCCTGAGGATGGACGTTGACTGTGGATATTGTATCACAGACACAGTCCCTTTGACTCTTCAGAGATGTCACTGAACCCTTCAAAGATGTAAACAACCATTCACGAGCAGCACCTATTAGACATAGGGGGTCCGACAGCCGATCAGTTCCAGTCATTCCATCAGGAATGAGGTACATGGCTAGTGTTGTCTGTAGTTCATCCATGCGTAGACCCCTGTCCGATCTCGTCCGTATTGTTACTTTGTGCCAGGACGGGCTCTCAACAAGGGATGTGTCCAGGCGTCTCGGAGCGAACTAAAGCGATGTTGCTCGGATATGGAAGAGATGCAGAGAGACAGGAACTGTCGATGACATGCCTCGCTCAGGCCGCCCAAGGGCTACTACTGCAGTTGATGACCGCTACCTACGAATTATGGATCGGAGAAACCCTCACAACAACGCCACCATGTTGAATAATGCTTTTCATGCAGTCGTAGGACGTCATGTTACTACTCAAACTGTACGCAATAGGCTGCATGATACTCATCTTCACTCCTGACGTCCATGGCGAGGTCCATCTTTGCAACCACGACACTATGCAGCGCGGTACAGATGGGCCCAACAACATGCCGAATGGACTGCTCAGGATTTTGCATCAGGTTCTCTTCACCGATGAGTGTCGCATATGCCTTCAACCAGACAATCGTCGGAGACGTGTTTGGAGGCAACCCGGTCAGGCTGAAAGATTTAGACACACTGTCCAGCGAGTGCAGCAAGGTGGAGGTTCCCTGATGTTTTGGGGTGGCATTATGTGAGGCCGCCGTACGCCGCTGGTGGTCATGAAAGGCGCCGTAACGGCTCTATGGCACGCGAATTCCATCCTCCGACCGACAGTGCAGCTATACTACTGGCCATTAAAATTGCTACACCACGAAGATGACGTGCTACAGACGCGAAATTTAACCGACAGGAAGAAGATGCTGTGATATGCAAATGATTAGCTTTTCAGAGCATTCACACAAGGTTGGAGCCGGTGGCGACACCTACAACGTGCTGACATGAGGAAAGTTTCCAACCGATTTCTCATACACAAACAGCAGTTGACCGGCGTTGCCTGGTGAAACGTTGTTGTGATGCCTCGTGTAAGGAGGAGAAATGCGTACCATCACTTTTTAGACTTTGATAAAGGTCGGACTGTAGCCTATCCGGATTGTTGTTTATCGTTCCGCGACATTGCTGCTCGCGTTGGTCGAGATCCAATGACTGTTAGCAGAATATGGAATCGGGGGCTTCAGAAGGGTAATACGGAATGCCGTGCTGGATCCCAACGGCCTCGTATCACTAGCAGTCGAGATGACAATCATCTTATCCGCATGGATTGCTGTAACGGATCGTGCAGCCACGTCTCGATCCCTGAGTCAACAGATGGGGACGTTTGCAAGACAACAACCATCTGCACGAACAGTTCAACGACGTTTGCAGCAGCATGGACTATTAGCTCGGAGACCATGGCTGCGGTTACCCTTGACGCTGCATTACAGACAGGAGCGCCTGCGAGGGTGTACTCAACGATGAACCTGGGTGCATGAAAGGCAAAACGTCATTTTTTCGGATGAATCCAGGTTCTGTTTACAGCATCATGATGGTCGCATCCGTGTTTGGCGACATCGCGGTAAACGCACATTGGAAGCGTGTATTCGTCATCGCCATCCTGGCGTATCACCCAGCGTGATGATATGGGGTGCCATTGGTTACACGTCTCGGTCACCTCTTGTTCGCATTGACGGCACTTTGAACAGTGGATGTTACATTTCAGATGTGTTACGACCCGTGGCTCTACCCTTCATTCGATCCCTGCGAAACCCTATATTTCAGCAGGATAATGCACGACCGCATGTTGCAGGTTCTATACGGGCCTTTCTGGATACAGAAAATGTTCGACTGCTGCCCTGGCCAGCACATTCTCCAGATCTCTCACCAATTGAAAACGTCTGGTTAATGGTGGCCGAGCAACTGGCTCGTCACAATACGCCAGTCACTACTCTTGATGAACTGTGGTATCGTGTTGAAGCTGCATGGGCAGCCGTACCTGTACACGCCATCGAAGCTCTGTTTGTCTCAATGCCCAGGCGTATCAAGGCCGTTATTACGGCCAGAGGTGTTTGTTCTGGGTACTGATTTCTCAGGATCTATGCACCCAAATGGCTTGAAAATGTAATTACATGTCAGTTATAGTATAATATATTTGTTCAATGAATACCCGTTTATCATCTGCATTTGTTCTTGGTGTAGCAATGTTAATGGCCAGTAGTGTATATCAGCAGCATATTGGCGAGGCAGTCGTCTTCATGGACGACAATTCGCTCCCCCATCGTGCACATCTTGTGAGTGACCTCCTTCAGGATAGCGACATCGCTTCGTCTAGGTTCGCCAGTATGTTTTCCAGACATGAACCCTATCGAAGATGCCTGGAATAAAATGAAAAGGGCTGTTTATGGACGACGTGAGCCACCAACCACTCTGAGGGGTCTACGCAGAATCGCCCTTGAAGGGTGGGACAATCTGGACCAAGAGTGCCTTGATGAACTTGTTGATAGTATCTCACGATGAATACAGGCATCCATCAATGTAAGAGGACGTGGTACTGGGTATTGGTGGTACCGGTGTGTACAGCAATCTGGACTACCACCTCTGAAGGTCTCGCTGTATGGTGGTACAACATGCAATGTTTGGGTTTCATGAGCACTGAAAGGGGCGGAAATGATGTTTATGTTGATCTCGATTCAAATTTTCTGTACAGATTCCAGAACTCTCGGAACAGAGGTGATGCAAAACTTTTTTTGATGTGTGTATAAGGGAGGATCCAGAGAGTAAGTGCCCATGCATACACTCTGGAATTTATGGAATATGTCTGCGATCAGTTTCACATCTGTGTTCGTGTATAATTTAGCATATTCCCCAAAATCAGATGTATCGAACTCCTGCCTAGATTCACCCCTTGCACTCGCTCCACACCGATTGTGGCAGTGCTTGTTTACTGCAAAATGCGCCTACGTTGCGCAAAGTCGTCTCCTTGAGTGTCTCCATGGAATGCAGGTATTCGTATAGGAAGATCCCCTTCTATGCCGCTCTGCTAATGTGCATATCCTAATGATGCATTTATCAGTAAGTTTCTGAAGAGACAGTTGCTTGAAACGTAGCGAATCCACGAAACTGATATTATTTTTGCGGTGACTCGTTTGGAAAATATAATATACTTTTCAGCGGTGTCAAGTATGACACTGACTTTATTATCTTTCAAGCCGAAGCGTCTCAAGTGCTCAACAGCGAAGTGAGCACCGTACCCGCTCAAATTATGGAAGAAAATGGGGATCTATAGCTGCTGTTGCTATTTCAAGTTGCATATGTTTTGAGCTGCACCACAGAACTTCCCCATTAGATTACAGCAGTCCTTACATGAAGTTTCCACCTTTCCATTCAGCAGCAGTCCACATACATGACGCTGAATTGCCTGCTTGTATGAGGAATCCTTCTCCTGCGAGTCGGTCATGAGAATATTGTCCGCTGCTCGTCCTCTTGCGGTAGCGTTCTCGCTTCCCGCGCACGGGGTCCTGTGTTCGATTCCCGGCGGGGTCGGGGATTCTCTCTGCCTCGAGATGACTGGGTGTTGTGTGGCTTTCGTCATCATTTCATCCTCATTCACTCGCAAGTCGCCGTAGTGGCGTTAAAGAACTTGTGGAGCGGCGGCCGAACAGCCCCGCGAGGGGTCTCCCGGCCACCAATGCCATACGCTCATTATGAGAATACTGTTGCGATAACTGCGACCATGACATTATCGTGCTCACAGTGCAACCATATCACTGGATTATCGCAACATATGATTCGAATTTGTTGAGACTGGAGTCATAGAAGCGTGCAGCTTCATACGCTGCTGCATCCAGTTAGAGCTGTTCTGTGAAGGTAGTATGAGAAACATTTGGGCCACCTTCGCAACGCATCATAGAGGCAAGAGGCACTCAAAGCCTGCTTACATGGCACAAGACATTGCCCCTGTTAGTGGGTGTTATTAAACTTTAAGAACTTTTTATCATCAGCTGGCATTTCTACATGTACCAGTTTCTGACTAGAGCAATCAATGATGTGCCTTTGAAGATACTCATTCCTGGTAAACGAGTTGAGGCATCAATTGCAGCGTTTTATACTCAACTAGGAGGAAAGTAGGTAGGACATTTTTTTGATCCAGACATATTGTTTCTTCTCGCCCTCAAAGAATAGAAACTAATGTATGTGTTTGGGGCACTGACCAGTTAGTTCCGAAAAGTGGGAGGGTCCAACTAAGTTATACTTCACTTCTTTGGTAATGACAATGTGCTCCTGGCCATCTTCATATTCTTCTGGTTTGCTATCATCAACATCTAGTCTTTATATGTAACCTGAATAACCAGGATTCTGCTGCTGCGGTTAGGCCCATGATGATGTCCTGGTGACGTCCAATGTCGACAACTGCAAGATGGTCCAGGGCACGGAGAGTGTGGCTGCATTGACAGATGAGCTGGTGTCATCAGTGCATACTATTTTGATGATGATAGACCAGGCTGTGGTGGTTTACCTAGGTGTGGCGAATACATCATCAACAAATTGGGCTGGGGTGACGAATGCATCATCATTGTATTGGGTTATGGAGTTGTTGTTCAGGTGCACACCTGTGTCTGCGTATGTCCCCCATCACATCTGGAAAGAAAACAAATGATAAATATCATGTGTTAAAAAATTATATGCAAAACTTTATTATAACAATTATATTTTTTAGTTATGTTGAAAATTAGTGGCATTTGAATAACTCTGTGAGTCGTTGTTTGCCACGATGTCTTGTAATCCCTTGTCCTGTAGATTAATTACCATTACAGTATTATCATCGAGTGCACCTAGAAACGAAGGTCAAGGACGATTCAAAGATGGCTCTGGGTGTGGAGAGTGTGGCTGTGTTGGCAAATGAGTTAGTGGCATCAGCCTGTACCACATTGATAATGATGTACTGGACGGTGCTGATGTTTGCAGGTGCATCGAATCCATCGTCGACAAACTGGGCTGGGGTGGCTAACGCATCATCATCATGTCAGGTCGTGGAGGAGTCGGCACATGTCCGTCACATCTGGAACAGAAGACGAAGAGGAAGAATAA
Source organism: Schistocerca piceifrons (assembly GCF_021461385.2). Classification (NCBI taxonomy): domain Eukaryota; kingdom Metazoa; phylum Arthropoda; class Insecta; order Orthoptera; family Acrididae; genus Schistocerca; species Schistocerca piceifrons. The sequence goes on along the minus strand of NC_060149.1, from coordinate 783,647,080 downwards.
ATTAATCATCAGATTGGAGCTATAACGAACACACACAAACATGGACAAAATCATGTTAGATACATACCTTTTAGGAATATAAGGAATCTCCAAACAGGTGTCGCCTCTCAGAAAATGGCGTGTGTATCACCGTTGCCTTAGAAGTAACATTCGGTTTAAATGTCAGAATCCAGCTATGCGATGATTTTACTGTTATTTTCCGTAGAACACGCACTTTCTCATCCGCGTTTATGTGTCCGTCATTTCATAGTTCAGTTTCGAAATTTCACCATGGAGTGGGAGAGATTTTCTGTCTGCCTGTAGCGGGAGACTGTTTAACATCTTTACTAAATTTTAATGGACGGAAGTTGCAATTTCTGCCGCCATTGGCTAGCGAGTTCGAGCACTGGAGAAAAATAGCCAAGTTCCAGAAGGTCCAGAAAGAAAACACTTGATGTTAGGAGATGGAGAAATAAACACCATTAAGTTAGGTGACTGAAGAGTACATTTCACGTATGGCTTTTGACGAATAATGACTTGCTGCTAGGTTATGGAAGAGTAATGTCAGCGGCTGCTAGGAGTAAAGACTTGTTAGACGAATGAAGAGGCAAGCCTTGCCCCCACACAGAACTATGTTTCCCCTTGAGCACTCAGTAGAGACAGAGAGAGAGAGAGAGAGAGAGAGAGAGCTGAACACAGAATATTCACACGCCACTGCTACTGCTGCTGCCTTCCACATTACGGTACAAGTTTGGCGAGATGGACCAGCGTTGCAGTCATCTATTCCGTAGGGATTCTATATTAGTTCACTCCCTTCAGAATCCAGTCATTCCATTTTAGTACTCCGCAGCCAGCTATTTTGCTTTCAGTATGCACTTTGATGACCTTACTGGGGTTCAAACCTATTTTTCTGTGTTCCTTTTGTAATTTACTAGGCATGCTTAGAGGCTCTGGTCATATTCGAGCAACTTAACCTCTTACCCGTGTTTACATTCCGCGCTGACCAGTTGCAGCTGTAGCGGCGCATCGAAAGCTAAGTACTAATTAATTGTTTGTGTATAGTAGTTTATTTAGGAACTTTAGTAGTCTTCAACCAGTGTTCTTGGTGTTTTCCGGTGAAATAACTTCAGAAGAAATTTTTGCGAACTGCTTTCAGTTTCGTTACTGTCATTAGACGTTTGATTTTCTTTCTGTGTTAGTATTTTGTTATATTCTCATTTGTTGTTGATTAATACTGTCAATAATAGTAGTTACTTTCCTTGTGGAGCAAGTTTGTGATTATTGTAGTCAGTTTTTAACATCTTCTTATTGTAGTAGCGGAACTTAGATAAAGTTGTTTTCTTGTTTCAATAACTGTAAAATTTTACCATGAGTGAGAAGTGTGGGCTTTGCCGTAGGTTCGTGAGTAGTGGATTGCGGTGTGAGACTTGTTCGAAGTATTTTCACTGGGGGGAATGCAGTGGGGAAGCCAGTGGGCATTCTGGTGAGATCCTCTCCTGGAACTGCAGGTTATGTAGCAAGAGTAAGTTGATAGAGGAGCAAGAGCGTAAGATCTGTGCCCTTCAGGTCCAGTAGAAAAACGCACAGGAGGAGCTGGATAGGATGAGGAGGGAAAAGGGGGTTGGGGAATGGGAGCTGGCTGTTGGCAAGAGATCTGTTAGGAGAAGGAGATTTTCAGATAGTTTTACTATTGGTGTTTGTAATAGATTTGACCAAATGTCAGAGTCTAGTGGAGAGGAATCTCTAGTAGCTGCAGATGTAGGAAGTATGCAGCAGACCTCAGCAGTTACGGTGGCTAGGACAGTTGCAAAGTCTAAGAGAAAGAAGAAGGTTCTGCTGTTAGGTAATTCTCATGGTAGAGGTGTAGGCCAGCAGTTGCAGGAAGTTTTGGGGAGTGAGTACCAGGTCACCAGCGTTGTGAAGCCTAATGTAGGATTGGCTCAGGTGACTTTTAACATAGGGGGGTTATGTAGGGATTTTACAAAAGAGGATCAGGTAGTGATTGTGGGTGGGGCTGGTAATAGTATTGATAGGGATGGGGAGTATGACATAGATGGTGACCTGGAAAAGATAGCCACTCAGACTGGCAACACGAATGTGCATTTCGTGGAACTGTTTCAGCGTCACGATCGGTCTCATCTTAATACAGCCGTCAGGCGTAATAACATGAGACTTGGGGGTGCGCTAATGACAGAAGGCATGAGTCACATTTCAGTGGCGTCGGTGGAGTCTATCAGCAGGACAGGTTTCACTAGACATGGCCTGCACCTCAACAGGTATGGAAAGGGGAGGTTGGCAAAGCTTATAGGTGACAGCATAGGTGGGGGTGGTGGGATCACTCATGGGAAAATTCCGGTAGTTGTGGGTATTAGAGCTGTGCCTTTTTTAGATTGAAGTCAGCTGACAGGTATTCCTGCTTAAGGAAAGTCTCTCTAACAAAGAAACCACTTTCGACAAAGCTTAGGTATCCGATTAATGAGGGAATTAGTATATTTCATCAAAACATACAAGGCATTAGAGATAAAGTTAGTGAACTACTTATAGATGTTGACTCTGAAATTATTGGTATATCTGAACACATCTTAAATAAGGAAATAATTCAGAGGCTTCCTTTACCAGGATACAGGTGGGCTGGCAGCTTTTCTAGGAGCTCTTTGCGGTGTGGGGGAGTAGCCATGTATGTGAAAAACGGTATCCCATTTGAGTCAATTGATGTTTCAAAGTACTGCACTGAAAAGGTGTTTGAATGTTGTGCAGGTGTGGTTAAATTTAGTGGAGCTAAACTTCTTATTGTTGTTATTTATAGATCCCCAGACTCCGATTTCACAACATTTTTGCTAAAGCTAGAGGAGGTTCTTGGTTCACTTTACAGGAAATACAAAAAGTTAGTTATATGTGGTGACCTCAATATAAATTGTATAAGTGATTGTGCAAGGAAAAGGATGCTGGTAGACCTCCTTAATTCATATAATCTTATGCAAACCGTATTCTTCCCAACGAGAGTGCAAGGGAACAGTAGAACAACCATAGACAATATTTTTGTTCATTCGTCATTACTAGAAGGGCATTCTGTTAGCAAAATGGTGAATGGCCTTTCAGATCATGATGCACAAATTTTAAGTCTAAAGGATTTTTGTGCTGCAACACAGGTTAAATATAGTTACCAACTTTTTAGGAAAGCTGATCCAGTTGCTGTAGGGACCTTTGTAAACCTTATCAAGGAACAAGAGTGGCAAGATGTTTATAGTGCTGATACAGTAGACGATAAATATAATGCTTTCCTCAAGACTTTTCTCGTGCTCTTTGAAAGTTGCTTTCCGTTAGAACGTTCAAAACAGGGTACTAGCACGAACAGGCAGCCTGGGTGGCTGTTTAAAGGTATAAGAATATCTTGTAGAACAAAGTGGCAATTATATCAAAACGTTAGAAACAGTCACAATCTAATTGCAGTAGCCCATTACAAACAGTATTGTAAGGTGCTTAAAAAAGTTATTAAGAAGGCAAAAAGTATGTGGTATGCAGACAGAATAGCTAAGTCTCAGGATAAAATTAAAACCATATGGTCAGTCGTAAAGGAAGTGGCTGGTCTGCAGAGAGAGGTTGAGGATATAGAATCAGTGCGTAGTGGGAATGTCCGTGTTACTTATAAGTCGCATATATGTACAGTATTTAATAATCACTTTCTGAATATAGCAGGTGAACTAAATAGAAACCTCGTCCCAACAGGGAATCATATAGCGCTCGTAGAAAAAAGTGTCCCGAGACTGTTACCTGAAATGCTCCTCCATGATACTGACAAGAGTGAGATTGAGTTAATAATTAAATCACTGAAGACCAAGAACTCTCATGGATATGACGGGGTATCTAGCAGAATACTGAAGTATTGTTCCATGTATGTTAGCCTAGTACTTAGCCATATCTGTAACTTTTCCTTTAGGAGTGGTCGGTTTCCTGACCGATTAAAGTACTCGGTAGTGAAGCCACTTTATAAAAAGGGAGACAGGGATAATGTTGGTAATTATAGACCTATTTCTATGCCATCGGTGTTTGCTAAAGTTATCGAGAGGGTTGTATATACAAGGTTACTGCAGCATTTAAATTCACATAATTTGCTGTCAAATGTACAGTTTGGTTTTAGAAATGGCTTAACAACTGAAAATGCTACAGTCTCTTTTCTCTGTGAGGTTTTGGACGGATTAAATAAAAGGTTGCGAACGTTAGGTGTTTTCTTTGATTTAACGAAGGCTTTTGACTGTGTTGACCACAAAATATTACTGCAGAAGTTGGAACATTATGGAGTAAGGGGAGTAGCTTACAATTGGTTCACCTCTTACTTTAAGAACAGAAAGCAGAAGGTAATTCTCCGCAATATTGAGAGTGGTAAGGACGTTCAGTCCCAATGGGGCACTGTTAAATGGGGCGTTCCCCAAGGATCGGTGCTGGGGCCACTGCTGTTTCTTATTTATATAAATGATATGCCTTCTAGTATTACAGATGATTCAAAAATATTTCTGTTTGCTGGTGACACCAGCTTGGTAGCGAAGGATCTTGTGTGTAATATTGAAACATTATCAAATAATGTAGTTCATGAAATAAGTTCGTGGCTTGTGGAAAATAATTTGATGCTAAATCACAGTAAGACTCAGTTTATACAGTTTCTAACTCACAATTCAACAAGAACTGATATTTTAATCAGACAGAATGGGCATGTTATAAGCGAGACGGAACAGTTCAAGTTCCTAGGCGTACGGATAGATAGTAAGCTGTTGTGGAAAGCCCATGTTCAGGATCTTGTTCAGAAACTAAATGCCGCTTTATTTACCATTAGAACAGTATCTGAAATAAGTGACATTTCAACACGAAAAGTAGTCTACTTCGCATATTTTCATACGCTTATGTCATATGGTATTATTCTTTGGCGTAATTCTTCTGATTCAAAAAGGGTATTTTTGGCTCAAAAACGTGCTGTTCGAGCTGTGTGTGGTGTAAGTTCGAGAACCTCTTGTCGACCCCTATTCAATAGTCTGGGAATCCTGACATTGCCCTCACAGTATATATTTTCTTTAATGTCGTTTGCTGTTAGCAATATTAGCTTATTCCCAAGAGTTAGCAGCTTTCACTCAGTTAATACTAGACAGAAATCAAATCTGCATGTGGAATGCACTTCCTTGACTCTTGTGCAGAAAGGAGTGCAGTATTCTGCTGCGTCCATTTTCAATAAGCTACCACAAGAACTCAAAAATCTTAGCAGTAGCCCAAACGCTTTTAAGTCTAAATTGAAGAGTTTCCTCATGGCTCACTCATTCTATTCTGTCGAGGAGCTCCTGGAAGAGCTAAAAAATTAAGGAAATTCCGGTGCTACATTCTTGATTTTCTTTATTTAAACTAACGACGTGTCACCTGAATATGTTTCTTATATTTCATTTTATCTGTTTCTACAATCGTGTTATAATTTCATGTATTGACTCGTTCCATGACCATGGAGACTTCTCCTTAATGTGGTCCCACGGAACAATAAGTAAATAAATAAATAAATAAATTCATGTATTATTCAATAACTTTGCTTTTATTACGTCCATCCACATGTGCCAAGATTAGAGTCCATCATTAGAGCCCTTTGTCCAAGTATTAAATGTCCGGTTGCATCTGTCAGTGGGTAACTAATGTGTTTTGGTTTTCGACCATAAACCTGATTGTTATAATGACCACTTGTTTCTGTTATAAATTAGATGATCCCTCATGTCATTAGTATGTGTGGTACCCATATTGCCATGCTTGGTTGGGCCATCACTATTGGTAATCAATCAGTAAGATTTGTCCGTTGCACGACATTTACTTAATTAGCCTGATTGCACAGAGTGCTTCCATTCACTGTAGTTTGCCAGTGATCGAACAATAGCATCTAGGGTTGGGCAAAACGCCACAACTGATACTCCACATTATCAGTTTTTGTTTTCTCTGCAGATGTGAAAGAAGACTCATTTGGACACAGGCCTGTACCTGCAACAAAAACTCCAAGATCTCACACGATGATGGTACATTCGTCAGTCTAGCCCATGCCATAGACAATGTATTCACTGCGCCTGCGGATACCACCACAATCCCGTCCGCCATCATCAGCGTGGTACAGGCTGTTAACACCAGCCCGCGCCATCGCACATCACCACGACGTCGCCATCAGACATCACCATGACATCGCCATCGGCCCAGAAGCAGCAGCCCTACAGCCCACTCTGTTACGGGGCATCAGCTAAACCACATGGCTACAATGGACCAACCTGTGCTTGGTGGCACTTTTGGGACAGAATCTAACAAGCTCACATTTACAACGTGCATAGGGGCTACTAAGACCCTGAGACTTTTCTTAATGCTCGTGAAGTCGTTTTGAAAAGGCAGTTCTTCAGACTCAGCAACGATCCACTGTGGTCTGCCATTAAGTGCAACGGAGTTCTGTACTGTGAACTCATACGCCTCCCCCCCCCCCCCCTCCCCCAAAACTGGGCAGTGCTGTGGAGGGAAAGAGCATTGTCCAAATTTTGGGGGGAAATAGTGTGATATCGCAGGGCGAGTCAATCACAGAGTGGTTGGAAATTTACCAAGAGAATTATAATGGAACTTTTTGCGAAAATGCATGTAAGAGGGTCTGGTAACGCGTTCAACCGAGTACTACACCTTCATAAATACTCACATGGTTTTCATCCATTTAATGTGGGGGTGGGGGGGGGGGGGAGTGATACAGTCTCATCCCTCTTCTGTAAGATGTTGCTGATGATAACAAACCAGAAGAAGAAGATGACCAGGAACACACTGTGCTGACCGAAGAAATAAAACATAAAGTAGTTGGCTCACTTTTCTCGAAATTAGTCGGCTAGTGCCCCTAAGACGTAGATCTGCTGGTATTCTCCGATCAAAAACATAAACGGCCTACTTCCCTCTCAGATGAATGGATGAGAAACATTGTACAAAACATTTTTGTACTAGATGCGTCAGCTCGTTTACCAAGGGAGAATATCTTGTAAGACACTTCATTGATAGCTCCATCCAGGAGCCCCTACATGTGGAAAGTCCTCCCAAGGATAAAGAGTTCTTAATGTATAAGATCACCTAGCACCAAGAGCGATGTCCCTTTTTCATGTACGCAGACTCTGAATGCCTCCTATCTCCTTGGCGCGTTTTGAAATGTGCTCCAGCTTCTCCTATAGTACTTTCACAGAACAGCATGTACCATATGTGGTAACATATTAAGCCCCAAGCCGGTGTGACCCCATTCTAAAAAGATTCGAATCATATGTTGTGAAAAACCTGCGAGTTGATTGCCCTCTGAGCTCGAAAAGGCTGCGTAGGAAGTTCATTGCAGCTATCGCAAACAACATCCAATGACGGAGCCGCATGAGAATGATGTCCTATGCGCTGGGCCAGTTGATTGTCATATTTGTAGGCTGCCGTCGGATAGAAAAGTGGAAACTCCACCTAAAGTCCGAAGCTCGTGGTCGTGCGGTAGCGTTCTCGCTTCCCACGCCCGGGTTCCCAGGTTCGGTTCCCGGCGGGGTCAGGGATTTTCTCTGCCTCGTGATGACTGGGTGTTGTGTGCTGTCCTTAGGTTAGTTAGGTTTAGGTAGTTCTAAGTTCTAGGGGACTGATTACCGTGGATGTTAAGTCCCATAGTGCCCAGAGTCACTCCACCTAGAGACGACTTTCATCTAATGGGGAAGTCTCGTGGTGTATTACATAATGCAGTAACTTGAAATACCAACTGCCACTGCACATACCTGTCTTCTTCCATAATTCGAGAAGATATAGCGCTCACTTCCTTGTTAGGCACTTGGGTGATTCTGGCATGAAAGACGATAAAGTCAGTGTCATACCTTACGAAAATTTTATTTTCCAAGCTAATCACACCAAAAATAACCCTCTGTGTCCCGAATTTGCTACATTTCATGCAGTCGTCTCTTCGGAAACTTGCTGAGAGAATGTATCAGGAGGATGTGCACATCACCAGAGCTGCATATCCTGATGACCTAAACCTTCAGCTTGTGACAGTGAAGAGAGTCTTTCCATACAAGTACGTTAATTCGATCGAGAAACGCCGTGAAATCACATTGCCCACTATAACCGCATTCTTCATGAAACTAACGGGCACAAACATAACAGATGCAGAGTACTGGCGTGGCGTGAATGTTTGGCACGCGTTCGCCATCTCTGATTTAGGGAAATATGCTAAACTGTACATGAACACAGAAGTACACGTGAGTTATGCCTGAGCACATAATCTCAGGATTCTGCCTTTTGTTACATCGCGCCAGGGCTTTCTTGTGACGCAATCTTAAAAAGAAGACATGTCAGCCTCGAACTGTTGACCGCTATTCATCAAACGCATGATACGCAGATGACTTTGTCAGTGCACGCACAGGTGCGGCAAGGAGAATAACATCTGAATGAGTGAGGGGGTGCACAGGACATCTGACGATTTAATATACATTCTTTACTTGGCTGTAAATAATCCCTGCAGGCACGCCATGCAGTAAAGTCTGCCTCTGGAGGGTTCCGATGGATGTCCAAAGAGGAAATTGCTACGCTGAAGGAAAAGATCCATGGTGTGGCTGAGCAGTGCAGAACTGATGCACTTTAAGCAAAAAAAGAACACGGTGCACCACGGGGAATTATATGAATGGTATGGATATTGGTAGTTGTGATATACATGTACAAACAAACAAATGATTACAGTTTCACAAAAATCGGATGATTTATTCAAGAGAAAGAGCTCCACATTCATGGCAAGTCAATAACCCATTGTTCCACCTCTCGTCCTTGTCCAACCAGTTATTCGACTCGACATTGATTGACAGAGCTGGAGAATGGCATCCTGACGGAAATTACCTCAAATTCCGTTCAACTCGCGTGGTAGATTATTTATTATTTGTTTGTTTTATTAATTATTTATTAACATTACTGATTGACCCACTGGCTTGCTAACTATGGTTGGTCGTTTGCTACTGTAACCTAGTAACAATGTGCAGAGACAGTCCTCGTCTGTTTCTTCAGCTTCTCTCAGCACTGTTATTTCTCTTGTCTTTTACGTAATTACACTTACTTAAAAAACATGTGATACACAAAGTACATTCTGGAAATGGAAAATAAATTTCTGCTGTATTTTTAGGAAGAAAATAACAGACGAAAAGGAAGGTTTACATAATAAAAGAGGTCTCTTTACCTGGATACTTCAAGTTGAAGGGGAGGTCCTCAGTAAATACTTCGAGCTTGTCTCACATGAATTATCAGATTCTATTCTACTGTGGTTGCTGCAATAGGTACGTATGTCGTGAGATTAGCTCTACATGATTTATGTGTACGGTATGAAGGTACTATTGTTGCAACAATTTCTTACTCCGTTTTCCCGCGCCATAAACGAGAGAGGAGCCTCGGAAGTGTGACTTCGAGCATTGCTTCCTCAAAACACACTCGTTATCTATGTTGTTCATTCTTGTGTGTGTTGTTGAGTCTCATTACACTGCATATGTACTTTTATGTACAATATTACAAAGTTCAAAGGTTTTCAGTTTGCATCTTTACATATTAAACAATTATATGTTTGAAAATAATGATCGAATGAACTAAAGAATCACATGTTTTACTTTTTACAAATTAGAAAATTCGTTGTTTTATTTCTTGTTACAAACATATTTCTAAGTTCCGTGTATATATTATGGTTCACACACATGGTTCACATGGCTCTGAGCACTATGGGACTTAACATCTATGGTCATCAGTCCCCTAGAACTTAGAACTACTTAAACCTAACTAACCTAAGGACATCACACACATCCATGCCCGAGGCAGGATTCGAACCTGCGACCGTAGCAGTCCCGCGGTTCCGGACTGAGCGCCTAGAACCGCTAGACCACCGCGGCCGGCTGTATATATTACTTGAGTATTGTTTCAGTCGTATGATCTGCTACTATGCCTTATATGTACTTGTATGTGGTGACAATGGAGTGTTTATATCATCGTTATGTGTCTGTATGTTCACCTCTTTCCATATCAGTGTTTGAATATCTGTTGTTCCATGTCTGGTGTTGTGGCATAGGGTATGTGTCTGATAGTAAGCTTGTATATGATCGTTCTTGCTTATAATTCTTGTGTAGCGCTCTTGGTTTTTCATCAGTGACGCAGTTAAGCATGCTGCATCTATCTGGGTCTCTTAAACCTTGCCCTATGTTTTCGATTTCTGTCATCTGTCGACGGCTCTTATCAGATGTTTCCCATTCTTTTTCCAGTGTCTCAACCTTCCAAAACTTTAATTGGCGTTTATCTGCAATATGTTCTCCTGTTATCCCATTTACCTTGACCAATCTTCCCCTTTTGAGCCAGTATTCTGCTGCCTTGTGTCTAACGGTTATGTGAATGGGTCACGTTGCAAGTAAAATGCATAGAGCTTCCACAGACGTAGCACCAAATGCCCCTGACATTCTGACCAATTCACCTCTTTGTCCACGCCTCCCAGTAGTAAAATGGGTCGGGAGAGACAGTTTCTGTGTCCAGGCACTTGTTGCGAACTATATAATTGATTCAAAGAAAGATGTGCGACGCATTCGTAGTGTCTGCAATTTAAGTCTGTAGTGAGTTAACTTTAGTGTGCCAAGAGTGTGCAGTAATCGTGTCGCTTTTTCATTTTTAAGTCTCATGTGCTCGCTGAATGTCAACTGTTTGTCGAGGAATATCCCTATGTATCTTATTATTTTTCTCTGTATGCTAGTGTGGTTCATTATAATGGAGGGGGTTTCTCCGCAGTCCCTCTTTCATCAGTAAATATGCTGTATAGTTTGCCGCTATCATGAGTTATCTTCATCAGGTCAGCCTCAGTTGAATAATTAGGATTCCTGTCTATGCTTTTGCTCGTCCCATCCACTATTACCACGGTGTCTTCCTTTTTGAAGTCTTTGCAAAGTGAACCTACATCCCGTATCACCTGACCTAGATTTGCACTACGTTTAAAAAAACTTGTGACCTGGTAACCTGATTCTAGTTCATCCTGCAACAGTTGGCCAACACCTGTACCATGTGAACAACCGAACAACAAAACTTCCTTTTTCTTCACAACTTTTTCTGACTTCTTACTTCTCAGACACTTTTTTAAAGTTTGTTGTGTCCTGTCTACTCCTACATCTAATTGTGGCACATCAGTTTCCAACCGTGATAGCAAGTTAATCCTGTTTTCCACATTGACAACAACACTGTGTGAGAAAGTCCTATTCCTGTTTCTTCTGTAAACCTGTTGTCACTTCTTCCCCTTAACCGTTCGAGATCTTGTTTTGTATTATCTAGTTGCGCCTGAAGGGCAGCAATCTTCTCCTCCTGTTTCGCTATCTTCCTATCTCTACAGCAAATCCTACACAACCAACGAACCTTGTTTATTTCCCCAGTTCCCACGCCGCTACAGTCACCAACATGAAAGAAACTGCAACAGCCCTCACACCACATCCCGGAACTAACAATCCTATGGTAAGTCATACAGTTACCATTCATGACAAACAAATTTTAGCTATAGTCTAAACTGAACGAGAATAATTTCCTAGACTGCTCAATTAATATTCAAAACTTCTGGAGAACTATAAGGAATTAAATCTGTATTGTTTACATCACGAAACAAAACTAAACAAAGAACAGAGCCTACACTATATGGACTTTTCACTTATTTCCAGAATTCTCACTGTGGTTACTTACTAAAGAATCAAATGGATAGCACGTAAGAATGCACTAACAATACAAACTCTACTTTATTGAAATAATCACGTAACTGCCGGCCGAAGTGGCCGGGCGGTTCTAGGCACTACAGTCTGGAACCGCGCGACCGCTACGGTCGCAGGTTCGAATCCTGCCTCGGGCATGGATGTGTGTGTTGTCCTTAGGTTAGTTAGGTTTAAGTAGTTCTAAGTTCTAGGGGACTGATGACCTCAGAAGTTAAGTCCCATAGTGCTCAGAGCCATTTGAATCATAATCACGTAACTTACAATGTACGACAACGTAAACAAAAACCTATTCCGAAATTCGCGCCGATGAAATGTTTTCTTTTCCCGAAAAATACGCAAATAAATATGAAACCTTCAATTTCCAGCTTACAATAGGTATTAATTTACTTATTTATGATATAATATTACCTTAATTAATTGTTACTGCTCAGTGTGTGTGAATTCCTAAGGGACCAAACTGCTGAGGTCATCGGTCCCTAGACTTACACACTACTTAAACTAACTTAAAGTAACTTATGCTAAGAACAACACACACACCCGTGCCCGAGGGAGGACTCGAACCTCTGGTGGGAGGGGCCGCGCAATCCGTGACATGGCGCCTGAGACCGCGCGGCCACTCCGCGCTGCTATTACTCCGTCAAACACTTATTTTTACGAGAGCTCTGAATGCACACGACTCGTCAGCGAAAGATGCTTGTTCAGCAGGTACTCTATTCGACATCTCCAGCCCTTGTAATAGTGACATCTGTGCACCCAAGAGTTGACAGTACTGTCGGTATCTTTATCTTATCTGTTTGAATGGGTATCCTGATATTTTGTTTTGTGCCTGAGTATTGACAACATTGCTCCAGTGATCCTATCTGGTCATATACAGTTCGTTTTCGTATTTTTGTTTTGCATCACGGTATATTTACAGTCTTACTTCCCTCTCTTCCGCTGTATTTGTTTTTCAGTAATGTTTTTCTATGTCTCTGGCGTCTTTCCTTAGTTTTGTTTACTCAGTGGACCAAGGGAGTTTCTGTTTCGCTGCACGATTAGTCTTTCGGATAGTTAAATATTGCGCTTTTTGAAGCAGTTTCGTCACAATGTGTGTTTTATGTTCTATGCTACCTTTGACTGTATGAAGAGAAAATTTTTCAACTACGTCCCTTAATTTTTGACAGTCGCCTTGTTTACAAGAAGTCGTTTTTGTTGATGTGAAGTGTGTGCTCGTTTTTGCGTATGTATCTGTGTAGATGAATATGGTGTGATAGTCACTGTATGTGGCATTTTCTAGTACTTCCCGTTGATTGATGTATAATACGGACCTGGCATTTACTAATATGTCAGTATTGTTGGTTTCTCCTGCATTGTTGCAGGTGTTTGTCATGCCTTGTTTAGAAAAAAAGACGCTGCATTCATTTATTGTGTCAACTGCGATTTGTCCCGTATTGTCTGTTCTGTCTGCCTGCCATAGCGTCGACCGAGCACTGATGTCACAAACTATGAGTAATCTTTTGTCCCTAGAATACTGTGCTACATCTCCTATTTGTCAGCATAATGTAGTATGTCATAGGAATATTGTGTATACATGGATGTAATAATCCAAAATTCTCGTCTATGCGTGACTTCAGCTATGGCTACAACTGTGTGTTAAATTTATTGATTGTGGGATTTATATTCGTTATTACAATCTCAGCCTTGGCATCTTGGGTCCCAGTAATTGTTATGAGATGTTTAGGAATGCCTGAAATTTCTCACCAGACACATACGGCTCTTGGAGACGGTCTGCCTACACTTTGTTAAGACGCCTACCCATTTCTACTCCAACCAAAGTGCTCCTGTTGCTGTTAAGTTGTAAGATCTTCACAGTAGGGGATATCTAGTGAAGGCAAAGCACTCATCTGTTGTCTCTTTAAGGTCGAAATAAAAGCGCTGATGCACCCTCACGAAATCCTGATAAACCTGATCTATGTTTATGCCCCTATTTCTCCGTGCGCATGTTTGCCCTAAGAGTCTGCAGAGATGGTCGGCTGGCAGGTTCTCTGTCTTAAGTACCATCCCGTCTTTCTCCTTCATTGTCGGGAAACATATTTCCCCCACCCCCCTTCCTTCTGGTGATTGAGGCGTATCACTAGACGCAGAGCAGTCTGAAAATTTTCCCTGTTTTCTAACATAATTATGCGTAAGTGTCTCTCATGATCATCATAATTTACGTTGTTCTTGTGTTGTTTGGGTTTCTGTCTGTGTCCTGTGATATATACTGGCATTTGTTTTCCTCTGTTGTTCGTGTACCCTGGTAGTTATGTCGCGATGAAGTATTTGTAACTGTATTATTATTTAGATTGTTTGTAATTCGCTTCTGGGCTTTCGGTATCTACGTTACTGGAATACTGTTTGCTTATCTGGAGGCAACTGAGTGTTTTCTTTGTGGCTACTTCCTTGTGTGTCTGAGCTGTGTGTACTGCCACCATAGTGACCGGCCAAATATCTCACGAAATAAGCATCAAACGAAAAAGCTACAAAGAACGAAACTCGTCTAGCCTGAAGAGGGAAACCAGATGTGAAACATCAACCACGACCTGCAACAAATGATGATGCCCAAGTAGGTGTTTTAGCTGCTGTCGCGGCTAATCCGCACATCAGTAGCAGACAAATTGCGCGAGAATCGGGAATCTCAATAACGTCGGTGTTGAGGATGCTACATCAACATCGATTGCACCCGTACCATTTTTCTATCCACCAGGAATTGCATAGCGACGACTTCGAACGTCGTGTGCAGTTGTGCCACTGGGCACAAGAGAAATTCCGGAACGATGACAGATTTTTTGCACGCGTTCTGTTTAGCGACGAAGCGCAATTCACCAACAGCGGTAACGTAAACCGGCATAATATGCACTACTGGGCAACGGAAAATCCACGATGGCTGCGACAAGTGGAACATCAGCGACCTTGGCGGGTTAATGTATGGTGCGGCATTATGGGAGGAAGGATAACTGGGCCCCATTTTATCGATGGCAATGTAAATGGTGCAATATATGCTGATTTCCTACGTAATGTTCTACCGATGTTACTACAAGATGTTTCACTGCATGACAGAATGGCGATGTACTTCCAACATGATGGATGTCCGGCACATAGCTCGCGTGCGGTTGAAGCGGTACTGAATAGCATATTTATTACAGGTGGATTGGTCGTCGATGCACCATACCATGGCCCGCAGGTTTACGGATCTGACGTCCCCGGATTTCTTTCTGTGGGGAAAGTTGAAGGATATTTCCTATCGTGATTAACCGACAACGCCTGACAACATGCGTCAGCGCATTGTCAATGCATGTGCGAACATTACGGAAGGCGAACTACTCGCAGTTGAGAGGAATGTTTGTTACACGTATTGCCTAATGCATTGAGGTTGACGGACATCATTTTGAGCATTTATTGCATTAATGTGGTATTTACAGGTAATCACGCTGTAACAGTATGCGTTCTCAGAAATGATTCGTTCACAAAGGTACATGTATCACATTGGAACAACCGAAATAAAATGTTCAAACGTACCTAAGTTCTGTATTTTAATTTATAAAACCTACCTGTTACCAACTGTTCGTCTAAAATTGTGCGCCATTTGTTTGTGACTATTACAGCGCCATCTATCAAAAAGCGAAAAAAGTGGTCCAACTAAAACATTCATATTTCTTTACGTACTACACGAATATGTAACAGAAATCGGGTTCCTATTTAAAAATATACAGTTGATATCCGTTTGACCTATGGCAGCGCCATCTAGCGGGCCAACCATAGCGCCATCTGGTTTCCCCCTTCAAGCTAGACAAGTTTCGTTCTTTGTAGTTTTTTCGTTTGACGCTTATTTCGTGAGATATTTGGCCCGGTCACGATCAATGGACCACCCTGTATAAACCGATAGGCTTTTGTACGTTTCTGATGTAATTTTAATTACTTGTTTGGACCTAGTGACTTGTTTAGAGTTGTATCTTTTTATGTTTACTGTACTGGTTTGTCAGTATGTCTGTCTGTCCCTTGTTTTCGGTGTCGTGAGTTGAATACGTGTGTGTGTATCACTGAAGTGCCCAAGGGCATCCTCTTGAGTATGTTTTTTGATTGTTTTGTTATATCCCCAGGTATAATGGTGGTAAATGTCCTCTTCCAGCTCCTCCACTCGTACAGAAAGCCTATCTGGAAGATCACCCACTGGAGCATGTCATTTTTCAACTGCCTTGCTACGTGAGACTCAATGGCTTCCTGTAGTCTGCGTAATCAGTGATGGTAAAATATCTTTGCTGTATTACGTCACACGTTTGCAGCGGTGGAAGACTGATCGTTTCTCGATCTGTTAATTGTCGTACACGCACATGTTGTCGTACGACGCCCGTCTCTCGTTCTACTTGATGGAGACTTATGTTTGCTCCTGCGTGTGTTGTTTATTTGCATCTCCATACCTGTATTTAGGAGGGGGGGTTTTAATGTGTGACCGCTGTTGTTGTAAATCGTGTAAGTGAATGTTATCGGTAATGCCATATTCGGAGCGCTCTAGTTGCCTTTCGTAAAACTGCTTGTAGGTGGGGCCTTCTGGTCCCCCTGCCCCATGACTTATCTTATGTCTTATTACATATACTGTGTCTATACTTGCATGGTATGTATCCAACTGTGATTTTCTTTCGGTGCTGTGACTCCTTGTGGCTTGACTGGTTCTTTATCGCATCGTTTTGATGGATGACCTAGTCCCCAGCAACTGAAGCATTTCCGAACAGCTACAAAAATGTATAAGGACTTGATCTCAATATAGACTCTTTACCGCTGCAGCCCGAGAAGAAAAAGTCGCCGGCCGAAGTGGCCGTGCGGTTCTAGGCGCTGCAGTCTGGAACCGCGAGACCGCTACGGTCGCAGGTTCGAATCCTGCCTTGGGCATGGATGTGTGTGATGTCCTTAGGTTAGATAGATTTAACTGGTTCTTAGTTCTAGGGAACTAATGACCTCAGAAGCTGAGTCCCATAGTGCTCAGAGCCATTTGAACCAAGAAAAACTCTTGGCCTAGTTTGGGCTTGCTTTGACCTTTGTTTTAACTTCGTCGTAGAACTCCTTCTTAGAGATGTGTTTCCTTAAGTTGATATCATATAGCTCCTCCAGAAAGTCCTGATCAGTTAGGGTAGCTGCGACCCGATACACTGCAAGGAGAGGTCGGAATTTCATCTGCTCTTCATATCTAATATCTTTTAACTGGGCTGCTTTATCTATGATTTTCCTTTCATCTGCTTGTGTTTCCGTTTCTAAAATAACTGTGTTGGCAGTGGATCAAATTGGTGTTATTTTTACTTTGTCTTCTTGTCTCGGACTGATTGTTTTAGGGGTTGTTTCATGTATAGCCTTGACGTCTTGATTCTTTTCCGATTTACAATAGAAGCCGCTGAATTCGTTCCAGCGCATCGGTGCACTGGCATTAGCTAGTTCATTATGTAAACGCTGGTTTTCTTTACTTAGCTCCTCATTCTACCCTTCTAACTCTGTTTTAATGGTATCGAACGCCCAAATTTTGTTTTTCGCTGTTGCTGATATAACTGTCTGAAGCTCCGTCATATCGTCGAATATGGCGATCTTTTTGCAGTCGTCGCATTTGCAGGTGTTATCGACAATACCATTTCGACAGAGATGACGAAAGTAATGCAACACCACCTAATATCGTGTCGGACCTATTTTTTCCCAGCGTAGTGCACCAGCTCGACGTGACATGGACTCAAGAAGACGTTGGAAGTTCTCGGCAGGAATAATGAGCCACGCTGCTTCTATAGCCGTCCATAATTGTGAAAGTGTTGCCGATGCAGGATTTCGTGAACCAACCGACCTATCGACTATGTCCCATAAATATTCGATGGGGTTCATTTCGGGTGATCAGGATGGCAAAATCATTCACTCGAACTGTCCAGAATGTTATTCAAACCAGTCACGAACAACTGTAGTTAGGTTATGTGCCACATTGTCATTCATAAAAATTCCGTCGTGGAATGTCTGCAAATGGTCTGCAAGAAGCCGAAAATATCCATTTAAGTCAATGATCGGTTCAGTTGGACCAGACGACCCAGTCCATTATATGTAAAGAAAGCCCTCAGTATTATGGAGCCACCATCAGCTTACACAGCGCCTTGTTGACAAACTGGGTCACTGGCTTCGTGAGTTCTGCGCCACACTTCAACCCTACCATCAGCACTTACCAACTGAAATTGGGACTCATCTGACCAGGTCCGCAGCTCGTGGTCTTGCGGTCGCATTCTCGCTTCCCGAGCACGGGGTCCCGGGTTCGATTCCCGGCGAGGTCAGGGATCTTCACCTGCCTCGAGATGACTGGGTGTTTGTGTTGCCCTCATCATTGCATCGTCATCATGAAAGTGGCGAGATTGGGCTGAGCAAATGTTGGGAATTTGCACGGGCGCTGATAACCACGCAGTTGAGCGCCCCACAAGCCAAACATCATCATCATCATCATCATAATCCGACCAGGCCTTGTTTTAAATTCTTGTAGGGTCTGACGGATACGGTAACGAGCCCAGGAGAGTCGCTGAAAGTGATGCCGTGCTGTTACAAAGGCACTCGCGTCGGGTGTTTGCTGCAAGAGCCCAATAACGCCATATTTCACCGCACTGTCCAAACGGATACGTTCCTCGTACGTCCCTCTGGTTATTTCACACAGTGTTGCTTGTCTGTTGGCACTGAATATACCACACAAACGCCGCTGCTCTCGGTTGTTAAGTGATGGACGTATTGTCCGTGGTGAGAGGTGGTGCCATAAATTAGGTATTCTCGGCACACCATTGGCACTGTGGCTCTCGGAATATTGAATTCCCTAACGATTTCCGAAATGGGATGTTCCAAGCCTGTGGCTCCAACTACCAATCCGCGTCCAGAGTCTGTTAATTCCCGTTCTGCGGCCATAATCACGTCGCAAACCCTTTCACGTGAATCACCTGAGTACAAATGACAGCTCCGCTGACGCTGACGCTGAAAAGACGAGCCTATCCTTCACTCGAGATGGTGCAGTTTGGACAAAATTTGTCATTCCTGCTGTTCCTGTGGGAGAATATATCTTACCACTCTTGTTGATTTGCCTTTGCTGGTGTAGCCGGAAAACGAGAAAGACACACTCTGATTGGGGGATTAGTAAACCTTAATCCCTCAGCAGGTCAGGCTAAAACGTGGTTGGCCTGAGATGAGGTTGTTGGCCCAGTCCACGGATGAGCCGGTTGCGGGGGTGTACCGCTTTCTCGTAGAACTTCTTGGCGATGGCGCGAAACCTGTCTCGGAGAGGCAGGATCCCGGTGTCCCCGTGAAGTTGGCGCGTCGCGAAGCGCCTCTGAAGATGCATAGCAGTCTTCAGGGCGCGGTTCTGTATCCGCTGCAGAGTCACCATGTGAGCATCTGCGGCGTTCCCGCAGACCACGGCCGCATACTCTAACAGTGGGCGAACCAATGTTAGGTACATGTCTACATCTACATCTACATCCATACTCCGCAAGCCACCTGATGGTGTGTGGCGGAGGGTGCCTTGAGTACCTCAATCGGTTCTCCTTTCTATTCCAGTCTCGTATTGTTCGTGGAAAAAAAGATTGTCGGTATGCCTCTGTGTGGGCTCTAATCTCTCTGATTTTATCCTCATGGTCTCTTCGCGAGATATACGTAGGAGGGAGCAATATAATGCTTGAGTCCTCGGTGAAGGTATGTTCTCGAAACTTCAACAAAAGCCCGTACCGAGCTACTGAGCGTCTCTCTTGCAGAGTCTTCCACTGGAGTTTATCTATCATCTCCGTAACGCTTTCGCGATTACTAAATGATCCTGTAACGAAGCGCTCTGCTCTCCGTTGGATCTTCTCTATCTCTTCTATCAACCCTATCAGGTACGGATCCCACACTGGTGAGCAATATTCAAGTAGTGAGCGAACAAGTGCACTGTAACCTACTTCCTTTGTTTTCGGATTGCATTTCCTTAGGATTCTTTCAGTGAATCTCAGTCTGGCATCTGCTTTACCGACGATCAACTTTATATGATGATTCCATTTTAAATTGCTCCTAATGCCTACTCCCAGATAATTTATGGAATTAACTGCTTCCAGTTGCTGACCTGCTATATTGTAGCTAAATGATAAGGGATCTTTCTTTCTACGTATTCGCAGCACATTACACTTGTCTACATTGAGATTCAATTGCCATTCCCTGCACCATGCGTCAATTCGCTGCAGATCCTCCTGCATTTCAGTACAATTTTCCATTGGTACAACCTCTCGATATACTACAGCATCATCCGCTAAAAGCCTCAGTGAACTTCCGATGTTATCCACAAGGTCATTTATATACACTCCTGGAAATTGAAATAAGAACACCGTGAATTCATTGTCCCAGGAAGGGGAAACTTTATTGACACATTCCTGGGGTCAGATACATCACATGATCACACTGACAGAACCACAGGCACATAGACACAGGCAACAGAGCATGCACAATGCCGGCACTAGTACAGTGTATATCCACCTTTAGCAGCAATGCAGGCTGCTATTCTCCCATGGAGACGATCGTAGAGATGCTGAATGTAGTCCTGTGGAACGGCTTGCCATGCCATTTCCACCTGGCGCCTCAGATGGACCAGCGTTCGTGCTGGACGTGCAGACCGCGTGAGACGACGCTTCATCCAGTCCCAAACATGCTCAATGGGGGACAGATCCGGAGATCTTGCTGGCCAGGGTAGTTGACTTACACCTTCTAGAGCACGTTGGGTGGCACGGGATACATGCGGACGTGTATTGTCCTGTTGGAACAGCAAGTTCCCTTGCCGGTCTAGGATTGGTAGAACGATGGGTTCGATGACGGTTTGGATGTACCGTGCACTATTCAGTGTCCCCTCGACGATCACCAGTGGTGTACGGCCAGTGTAGGAGATCGCTCCCCACACCATGATGCTGGGTGTTGGCCCTGTGTGCCTCGGTCGTATGCAATCCTGATTGTGGCGCTCACCTGCATGGCGCCAAACACGCACACGACCATCATTGCACCAAGGCAGAAGCGACTCTCATCGCTGAAGACGACACGTCTCCATTCGTCCCTCCATTCACGCCTGTCGCGACACCACTGGAGGCGGGCTGCACGATGTTGGGGCGTGAGCGGAAGACGGCCTAACGGTGTGCGGGACCGTAGCCCAGCTTCATGGAGACGGTTGCGAATGGTCCTCGCCGATACCCCAGGAGCAAATTTGCTGGGAAGTGGCGGTGCGGTCCCCTACGGCACTGCGTAGGATCCTGCGGTTTTGGCGTGCATCCGTGCGTCGCTGCGGTCCGGTCCCAGGTCGACGGGCACGTGCACCTTCCGCCGACCACTGGCGACAACATCGATGTACTGTGGAGACCTCACGCCCCACGTGTTGAGCAATTCGGCGGTACGTCCACCCGGCCTCCCGCATGCCCACTATACGCCCACGCTCAAAGTCCGTCAGCTGCACATATGGTTCACGTCCACGCTGTCGCGGCATGCTACCAGTGTTAAAGACTGCGATGGAGCTCCGTATGCCACGGCAAACCGGCTGACACTGACGGCGGCGGTGCACAAATGCTGCGCAGCTAGCGCCATTCGACGGCCAACACCGCGGTTCCTGGTGTGTCCGCTGTGCCGTGCGTGTGATCATTGCTTTTACAGCCCTCTCGCAGTGTCCGGAGCAAGTATGGTGGGTCTGACACACCGGTGTCAATGTGTTCTTTTTTCCATTTCCAGGAGTGTATATTGTGAATAGCAACGGTCCTACGACACTCCCCTGCGGCATACCTGAAATCACTCTTACTTCGGAGGACTTCTCTCCATTGAGAATGACATGCTGCGTTCTGTTATCTAGGAACTCTTCAATCCAATCACACAATTGGTCTGATAGTCCACATGCTCTTACTTTGTTCATTAAACAAAGCGTTATGCCGTGTAGCGACGGCAATGACGACTGCGCGTTTAGCAGCGGATACAGGGCGCGAAGGCGACCTATTGCTCTCCCTTTCACATCACGGATGTGATGCTTCCAGGTGAGCCTGCGGTCTAGGGCAGTCCCTAGGTATTCCGCCGTCCCACTACATGGCATAGGTTCTTCCGGGATTTCGACTGGCGTAAGCCCTGGCGGCAGAAGTCTTCGGGTGAAGACAACTGCCTGGCTCTTCGTGGCGTTGAATTTCTGCCGCCATTTTGTTGTCCATGAGCCCAAGTCGTCGCACCCGCGTTGGAGGCGGTTTCTCAGCACTTGGGCGTTCATTCTGCGAGTGAACAGGGCCGTATCATCCACGTAGAGCGCCAGTTCGACTCCTGCCCTTTCGGGGCGTCGGCAGTGTACAGGGAGTACAGCGAGGGACCGAGGACCGACCCCTGCGGCGCTCCTGCACCTATCTGCCGGTCTGTGGACGTACTGTCGTCGGCCCTCACGTGGAAGGTTCGTTCAGACAGGTACGACAGCAGCAGCGTCATGTGGGACGTCGGTATCCCTTGTTCAAAAACTTTGAACTCGAGACCGTCGTGCCACACCGAGACAAACGCTCGGGAGACGTCGAGGAGCACTGCCCCAAGGTATTCCCTTGTTTCCAGTGCCCTCATCGCCGGTTCTACCACCCGCAGGAGCTGGTGGGAAGTGACATGTTCTACTCGAAACCCGAACTGCTCGTCCGGGATTATGCCCTCCTGGGTAACGTGTCGCACCAGTCTTCTCGCGTAAGTGACAGCTCCACCAAAGCACTGCCCTTTTACGCCTTGTGTACGCGATACTACCGCTATCTGCGTACGTACATGTCACTATCCCATGACTTTCGTCACCACTCGGTGAGCTGTCATTCTGTTTTTCTTCTGGAGTAACAGTGATTACTAAATTTGTTGATCCACTGTCCCTATAAGGACTAGCGGCGGGTGCCGCCAGCAGAGACGAAGTAGTTTAGCCAGTATCCACGCTTTTACGTCGGTATGGAGGCGGCGAAATAAAACAGGCATAAAGAGCTCGTCCGAAATGCTTCATAATTTTATTACATGTCTTATAGCAGCAGTGGGACCCCTTATAACATAAAAGCTGATTTTGAAGATACCATATATCCAAAGTAGGCCATAACAATTAATCTAAAATGCAAGTTGTGGATAAATGGTAATATACATTCATATATATAAGACATGTAATAAAATTATCTCCTTTATATGAGTATCCAAAACCGTTTGCTTGACAGTTTTTATTTCTGTTTTATCAACTGTAAAGGTATGATGGGTTTTCACCCAGTGCTTGTGAAAAAGGGTATAACTTGAGTGCGATGTATTTATTTGTGACAAAGTTTTTACTTTAAAAAGAACACTGTTTCCTTATACCCAAGTTCTGTTTGTATCATATAATAAATTTTTCTATAAATAACAGGTGTGAAAGTGGAGGTATTTACTAAGCTAGCGTATTTCGTACACTTATCTCTATCCAACATATAATTTATTCTTTGCAATTTTTAATAGTAGTTTTCACTCACGAATGCGCAAAATGATCTCTGCATCCACAATGTGCTTTTAAAACATTCTGCTTTCATAATTACGATGATTTTTTAATTTATATAAAGTGTCACATGTTCCAACGGGATGAATGAGATGTGCGTTTCATCACGTCGTTAAATACGATAAAAATTGTTAGTATGCACACTGTAATGGTACTTGAATTACGTAACCATTATGGTACCTCACCTGAACCTCTCGATACCAGCAATATTCTGCTGTATTTCTGTTAACTACTTAACGTATTTCTGAGACAACATTCAGATTTGATTTCACTTTTGATACATCGATATGTTTATATTGCGATGATATTATTCTTATGTGTATTCTTTCTTTTGTCACTATGATCTTTGATGTACTTGTAACTCTGATTTTTGGGCGTGTAAGCGATTGTTAGTTAGTTGTTGAGCTGTTAGAGAGTCGGACCTTGAGAAAGTCAAGTGTTGGACGTCACGTTGGAAAGACGCATAACGTAGTCCGCTTATAAAATGTGAACTTTAACAGTGACTGTGAGAGAGATGTTTTCAAGTATGTTTTGTATTGTGAAGTGATGTTTGTGTGTCAATTGAAATTGCAATAAAATCAATTAAAAGGAAGTGTAACTTATATTTGGAGTTCTAATTATTATTTTACATCACCATTGTGCTAACTTTGAAAGGTTTAATCTTGAAGAATGTTTTGTGAAGCGCATCTACAAAACTTTTGAATATAGCAGGATAAAACCTAGGCCTCTTTGCATCCGAGCTTGGAATCATAACCACCTAGATTTTCAACGATTGGGTCATGATTTTACGACGAGACCAGCGTGGGAAACACAAAAAGATGAATGCCTAGTTTTTTCATTATTACATGAAATGACTATTAACTGTGCTCTAATGACACCTGCCACATAATATGACTGTTGTTGCCCGAAAATGCAGTATTTAGCAGCGTGAGCAACACCACAATCGTAATTAAATGCTGACCTTTATTGTGGTAGGGTTGTTAGAACACTTAAAAACTTTTTATAACACGTAATGAGTTTCATGGCATTTCTACCTGCTATATTGTGACATACATTGTATAATTACCACTATTTATGTATTTGACTTCTTGGTTTCAATGTAATATTCTACGTAAATTAAGAACTTTATATCTCTGACTCCCTACGCCAGATAGTGGTTACTGTGTTATAACAAATTCTGTTATATTTGATGTCATGTTATTTGTATATTTTTCTTCTTTTCTAGTCCTATAATCTGACACCATATAACTTCACCTGTTGATTTTTATTCTGACATGTTTTTTAAATTGTTTGAAAATAACACGCTAGCGTATGTTGGGAAGATGTGCATTTCCCCCTATTTTTTTGCTATGTGTTTTTTAATGTACAATTTTTAAAATTTAAATATACAATTAATGATTTGCCAGAGCACTTTGGTATTTTATGGTAATCTCTTGGCAAATAAAGAATTGCTAAGTCTTCACATGACACACGCCACATAGAGGGCGTTCCAAGACCCTGTCACACCGAGGTCTACTGTATAGGTGAATGTAAACAGCGGCTTCAGTTATTGTGATCGCTTCTCAGTTTTGGTTACTGATAACTTGATACCAGTGTCTATGAGTTTAATTTGTACACCACATGTATGTTTTTTCCATCAATTGGTTTATACTCCGGTGTATTTGTGTTTTTTTGTTTTTATTCACTGATCGCTATGTGAAATTTTTCACTTTCAGCACTGAAGATGGTCACTATGTGATTGAAAATCGATTTTTCTATCAATAAACCATCAATATTACGGCCAACGCTGACCTTCCTTTTAATTTCTAGTTTATTTTACTTCAGCATAAAAACATATCACACAGGGCACAAATACGAGGAAGTCACACTTCTGTTCCGCGCCCTGTTACCACTTCGCTTGTTGTTACTCACATAGACGAATGCACGCCGCCTCCTCCGCCGAAGCCGATGACCCCTGTGGCCTGTGGTGTGTCAGCTGGTACCGGTTCCGTTTGTTGCAGCTGTTGATGCAAACGGCTCTGACGTTTCGCAAGCGGACGCGGCGCCGCACGACCCGGCCAGCCGAGAAACGACTGTTTAACGCAGGCGCATTAACGAGGAGTATTTTATGATCTCAGTATTATTCACACTGACTCGCAGCGGTATTGACGGCACTACATCATGTGCTAACCCCTCCTTGCAGCGGTGTATCGTAGGTCTCTAGAAGAGCGTAGCGTTCCAAAAGATTGGAAAAGGGCACAGGTCATCCCAGTTTTCAAGAAGGGACGTCGAACAGATGTGCACAACTATGCAGGGTGAAAAGTATTTAAACCGACAAACTCTGGGAGGTTGTAGGGGACATCAAAACAAATACAGGGTGATTCAAAAAGAATACCACAACGTTAGGAATTTAAAACTCTGCAACGACAAAACGCAGAGCTAAGCACTATCTGTCGGCGAATTAAGGGAGCTATAAAGTTTCATTTAGTTGTACATTTGTTCGCTTGAGGCGCTGTTGACTAGGCGTCAGCGTCAGTTGATGCTAAGATGGCGACCGCTCAACAGAAAGCTTTTTGTGTTATTGAGTACGGCAGAAGTGAATCGACGAGAGTTGTTCAGCGTGCATTTCGAACGAAGTATGGTGTTAAACCTCCTGATAGGCGGTGTATTAAACGTTGGTATAAACAGTTTACAGATAATGGGTGTTTGTGCAAAGGGAAAAGTTCTGGACGGCCGAGAACGAGTGATGAAAATGTAGCACGCATCCAGCAAGCATTTGTTCGCAGCCGAGGAAAATCGACTCGCAGAGCTAGCAGAGAGCTGCAAATTCCACAATCAACTGTATGGAGAGTCCTACGAAAAAGGTTAGTTATGAAACCTGAACGTCAACTACCCGAGGCGATGGATCGGCCGCCAGGCAGCCCGTGACAGAGCACTTCATCACTGGCCTCCAAGAAGCCCTGATCTTACCCCCTGCGATTTTTTCTTATGGGGGTATGTTAAGGATATGGTGTTTCGGCCACCTCTCCCAGCCACCATTGATGATTTGAAACGAGAAATAACAGCAGCTATCCAAACTGTTACGCCTGATATGCTACAGAGAGTGTGGAACGAGTTGGAGTATCGGGTTGATATTGCTCGAGTGTCTGGAGGGGGCCATATTGAACATCTCTGAACTTGTTTTTGAGTGAAAAAAAAACCTTTTTAAATACTCTTTGTAATGATGTACAACAGAAGGTTATATTATGTTTCTTTCATTAAATACACATTTTTAAAGTTGTGGTATTCTTTTTGAATCACCCTGTATTTTTCCCTAGTGTCATTTTTTCCTATGAGGATTATTTAAACCGGTGGAGGCCGTATTACGCTCTTCAGTCGTTAGAGGCCGTATTACGTTCTTCAGTTGTAGGCAACTGCTGTCCATCAGTGTAGTAATGCATTGTCTCTGTTTACTAATGGAGCGATACACCTCGAATGAGTACACTGATATGGTTGGTGCGTACTACGTAGCGAACTACAACGGACGAGCTACACAGCGGGTTTATCAACAACAATATCCTAATCGCCGTATCCCGCATCATACGACCTTTTCTGCTGTGCACCGTCTGCGTGAGACCGGATCATTTAGCAGATTACCTGGACAGGGACACCGTCGCACGGTAAGAACGCTGCAATTTGAGGAAGCTGTCTTGCAGCATGTGGAGCGGGATCCTTCAAAGAGCACTCGTGCCATTGCACGTAACATGGGGACGAATCAAACGAATGTAATAACAGTAGATCGAGAGCAATTGTTACGTCCATTTCACTTACAGCATGTCCACAACCTGGAACCAGTTGATTATCCACCCAGAGCACAGTTTTCACAGTGGTACCTGGAACAGTGTGAAATGCATCCTACATTTCCAACCTCTGTGTTGTTTACCGATGAAGCAACGTTCGGGCGTGATGGAGTCTTCAACATGCACAATTTGCCGCCAGAGAAATCTTCCTCTAGTGGTTTAAATACTCCTCGTAGGAAAAAATGACATTAGGGAAAAATATTTGTTTTGATGTCCGCTACAACCTCCCAGAGTTTGTCGGTTTAAATACTTTTCACCCTGTAGACCTATTATCTCTAACGTCGATCAGTTGTACAATTTTGGAACACGTATTATGCTCGAATATAATGACTTTTCTGGAGACTAGAAATCTGCTTTGTAGGAATCAGCATGGGTTTCGAAAAACACGATCGTGTGAAACCCAGCTCGCGCTATTCGTCCACGAGACTCAGAGGGCCATAGACACGGGTTCCCAGGTAGATGCCGTATTTCTTGACTTCCGCAAGGCGTTCGATACAGTTCCTCACAGTCATTTAATGAACAAAGTAAGAGCATTTGGACCATCAGACCAATTGTGTGATTGGATTGAAGAGTTCCTAGATAACAGAACGCAGCATTTCTCAATGGAGAGAAGTCTTCCGAAGTAAGAGTGATTTCAGGTGTGCCGCAGGGGAGTGTCGTAGGACCGTTGCTATTCACAATATATATAAATGACCTTGTGGATAACATAGGAAGTTCACCGAGGCTTTCTGCGGATGATGCTGTAGTATATCGAGAGGTTGTAACAATGGAAAATTGTACTGAAATGCAGGAGGATCTGCAACGAATTGACGCATGGTGCATGGAATGGCAATTGAATCTCAATGTAGACAAGTGTAATGTGCTGCGAATACATAGAAAGAAATATCCTTTATCATTTAGCTACAATATAGCAGGCCAGCAACTGGAAGCAGTTAATTCCATAAATTATCTGGGAGTACGCATTAGGAGTGATTTAAAATGGAATGATCATATAAAGTTGATCGTCGGTAAAGCAGATGCCAGACTGAGATTCATTGGAAGAATCCTAAGGAAATGCAATCCGAAAACAAAGGAAGTAGGTTACAGTACGCTTGTTCGCCCACTGCTTGAATACTGCTCAGCAGTGTGGGATCCGTACCAGATAGGGTTGATAGAAGAGATAGAGAAGATCCAACGGAGAGCAGCGCTCTTCGTTACAGGATCATTTAGTAATCGCGAAAGCGTTACGGAGATGATAGATTAACTCCAGTGGAAGACTCTGCAAGAGAGACGCTCAGTAGCTCGGTATGGATTTTGTTGAAGTTTCGAGAACATACCTTCACCGAGGAGTCAAGCAGTATATTGCTCCCTCCTACGTATGTCTCGTGAAGAGACCATGAGGATAAAATCAGAGAGATCAGAGCCCACACAGAGGCATACCGACGATCTTTCTTTCCACTAACAATACGAGACTGGAATAGAAGGCAGAACCGATAGAGGTACTCAAAGTACCCTCCGCCACACACCGCGAGGTGGCTTGCGGAGTATGGATGTAGATGTAAATTTAGATGTAGAACCGAATGTAAAAGTTAGTGCATTCCGTTTTCCACCATAAATATGTAATAAGACCGTAGCGGATATCAATGCAGTACCGACACGTGGGCCATCTTGTTAGATCGTCAATACCCGATCTGGTTCGACAGCCCTGCCCATAATGCTCGCAACGCTCTCAGCTGGTGAGAGACCTGGAGATTCGGCGGCCAAGGTAGGATTTGGAAAGCACACAGACAAGGGGAGAGGAAGCTTAAGTTTTATTTGTCCAGGGGGACGGTGGAGGGATTTCGCTTCGCCTTAATGTGCTCCCATTGGTCGAGAAAGAGAGGAGTTTGCACACAAGTGCATGATGACCACGTGACCAACACTGAGTTGCATTCTGTACCACATCAGGTGCATGGCCAGAAGGGGCGGGGTTGCCCTAGGTGACCTCTATCAGTTTCTAGTGAGGCATCAGCTTCAGGCGAGTGGCAGGTGACTGAACATTTTCAGCTCAAGTGTGTAATCTATCACTGGAAGTCGTTATCAATGACCCTGAGATAGGGGGCGTTAAGTCATCCATTACTGGTATTAGATACTACTGCTTATCAGTTACAGTGTTGTCAGTGACCCTTTCTTGGGTACTGTTGGAGTGTTTTGTGACGGAAAGAACCCTGCCCTACCACTTCCCTACACTTTGTATGAATATGGTCTGTTTAACGATATTCGTTGGATTGATGTTTTAAAGAATGTTTATTAATGTATTTGTACCCTATTAATTGTGAGCACTTCTTATTTTGTGATCTATGGAAATAACGGGCGTCCCATGGCTATTTCTCTCTTACGAAAAATATTCTTGCAGTATGTGCAAAAAATTTATCTCCCATGTTTATAATTTTTGTCTTCTGACAGATGCAATGATTGTAGTTAGCCGGAAAGCGTAATCCAAATCATAATAATCAAGTTAGAACAAGACTCAATATATTGTATCTTTGTGCATGGCTATGGCCACTGTCCGCTATAAAGACGTCATATCTGTCATTTTATAGATCACTACAACGACGAGAGGTAACAACGGTTGGTAATTTGGGCAGACCATTTCTGTTTTCAGGGAGAGTTGCCGAACAGATGACCATAATTTGAAAACTACATCGCCTTCATCATTCTGTACCGAAACTGTTGAGCATGTTTCAAAGTCGCGTATTACGGCGTTTTTTCGAGAACGAAAATTAGAGCGATACGGATGTATATAAGCCGTTGTCCTTCCCACGTATCATTTGCGAATGGAACATGGAAGAATTAATGGTAGTGGCACCAGAAATAACCCTCCACCACACACCGCGTGGAGTACACATGCAGCTACAGATGTTGGGGCCACAATAGTAAAATGAGGGCAGCTACGCAATATTTACCCTCACATAGTACGTGAATGGATTAGGGGCTAGACCTTTACATATGTAGAGGGAGTGTTAGGGCACATGGTTCCGTAGAAGGAACAAATGTAGTGTAATTTAAATATAACTGGAATCAATCGATGACACTGAAAGAGAACCTCGAAATGTCGCATGTGTTTTGTTGTTTTAAATAAATCCACCTGAGGACTGAGGTTATAATCCTCTGAAACTTGCGATATGAAGCTCAATAAGATTGAGTGGTTACAGTTAATTGTGTATTTTGTGTATTTCAATACTGTATTCACGAAGTGTTAGTCCGTCGCAAATGTTTATTAAGTTGTGTGTAAGATTTATTAGAGCGCTTTTCAAAATCACAGGCACTTTGCATGCTTAATTCTTCTTCTAAGTTTAATAAACTATTTTTATGTTGTGTCGTACGTTCTACATTCCAGTTAAGTTTCTCCACATCCAACACCCAGCTTGAGTTATTTCCGTAATTTTGGGTGCTATCTGAAACACCCTGCGTCATACGCACCGTACACGAGATTAAACTGTTTGCTACCGCTGTCCGTGAAGACGTAACTAACAGTTAGTCGCGATAAGATAGCGACATAATTTAGCAACACCATTACCCGCACCCATCCCGCCCAAAATATGCTGAACAGCACAATCGTAATGCTATTTCAGTACTGTAAATGGCGTCCTCTGGTTCAAATTTAAAGCACTCACTAACAAGGTTTGTTTTTCCACCTAAGTTAACGCCTCGCATTTATTAACCTCTAGCCCACTTGTACGAGGACCACCTACATGGACATTCAGTTATATCAGTTATCCACCCAAAAGTCTATATCTAACGTTCGGATTTTGTATTAGTAGGTAATATTAAGAAGCTGACTTTAGAAGATTATATAGCATGATGGTTCACCTGCACGTTGTCAACGAAGGTAAATAAAGAGGTGACGAACAGCTGTTACAACTTTTAAACGGTTAACAGACTACGAGAACGCATTTGTCACAAATAACCAAAGACTAGATTCTAACACTATCATTTTGTCATACACAGGGCAATTTAGAATGGATAGATCAGTCACAAATGCTGTAACTATATAATGCATAACGATACATCGATAAGGATTAAAGAGAATGTGTAATAAAGTTAAAATTTTTCTACCCACTTCATGGAGGTTCTGAATGACACCCCTTGGACAAACGGACATTACATCCCGTACATTATGAAGTACACTACTGGCCATTCAAATTGCTACACCACGAAGATGACGTGCTACAGACACGAAATTTAACCGACAGGAAGAAGGTACTGTGATATGCAAATGATTGGCTTTTCAGAGGATTCAGACAAGTTTGGCGCCGGTGGCGACACTTACAACGTGCTGACATGAGGAAAGTTTCCAACCGATTTCTCATACACAAACAGCAGTTGACCGGCGTTGCGTGGTGAACCGTTGTTGCGATGCCTTGCGTAAGGAGGAGAAATGCGTACCATCACGTTTCCGACTTTGATAAAGGTCGGATTGTAGCCTACCGCGATTGCGGTTTATCGTATCGCGACATTGCTGCTCGCGTTGGTCGAGATCCAATGACTGTTAACAGAATATTGAATTAGCAGTCGAGACGACAGGTATTTTATCCGCATTGCTGTAACGGATCGTGCAGCCATGTCTCGATCCCTGAGTCAACAGATGGGGACGTTTGCAACATAATAACCATGTGCACGAACAGTTCGACGACGTTTGCAGCAGCATGGACTATCAGCTCGGAGACCACGGCTGCGGTTACCCATGACCCTGCATCACAGACAGGAACGCCTGCGATGGTGTACTCAACGACAAACCTGGGTGCACGAATGGCAAAACGTCATTTTTTCGGATGAATCCAGGATCTGTTTACAGCATCATGATGGTCGAATCCGTGTTTGGCGACATCGCGGTGAACGCACATTGGAAGTGTGTATTCGTCATCGCCATACTGGCGTATCACCCGGCGTGGTGGTATGGGGTTACACGTCTCGGTTACCTCTTGTTAGCATTGACGGCACTTAGAATAGTGAACGTTACATTTCAGATGTGTTATGACCCGTGGCTCTACTCTCCATTCGATCCCTGCGAAACCCTACATTTCAGCAGGATAATGCACGACCGCATGTTGCAGGTCCTCTACGGTCCTTTCTGGGTACAGAAAATGTTCTACTGCTGCCCTGGCCAGTACATTCTCCAGATCTCTCACCAAATGAAATCGTCTGGTCAATGGTGGCCGAGCAAAAGGCTCGTCACAATACGCCAGTCACTACTCTTGATGAACTGTGGTATCGTGTTGAAGCTGCATGGGCGGCTGTACCTGTACACGCCATCCAAGCTCTGTTTGACTCAATGCCCAGGCGTATCAAGGCCGTTATTACGGCCAGAGGTGGTTGTCCTGGGTACTGATCTATGCACCCAAATGGCGTGGAAATGTAATCACATGTCAGCTCTAGTATAATATATTTGTCCAATGAATACCCGTTTCTTATCTGCATTTCTTCTTGGTGTAGCAATTTTAATGGCCAGTACCATAAAATCGATTGACTGCCTGCATCAATGCAGTCAAAAACCAGAGGCATAGATGACGTGATAATCTATATTATGGTACTGTCTCCATCCCTCTGCTGGATTTCTATTATTCATAAGTAAATCACATTTCACGCTCTAGAATGAATTCAGGGTGGAAGCCAACATTTTCTAAAAGTTATACCTGCCGAGATGAAAGATGGAAATGCCGTGTGGCTAGGGTCTCCCATCGGGTGGACCTTTCGCCTGGTGCAAATCTTTCAAATTGACGTCACTTCGGCGACTTGCGTGTCGATGGGGATGAAATAACGATGATAAAGACAACGCAACACCCAGTCCCAGTCCCTGAGCAGAGAAAATCGACGACCCAGCCGGGAATCGAACCCGGGCCGTTAGGTATGACATTCTGTCGCGCTGACCACTCAGCTACCAGGGGCGGACAGATGAAAGATGATTGCCCATTCTCCCTGTGAGCCGACGAGTGGCCGCTTCTTCAGCACAGTGCGAGTCACACGATGGCGGGGGTGGGGGGGAGGGGGGGGGGGGCGTTACAGAGTCCCTTAAGTAGATTGCGTACAGGGCTGGAAAGAAACCTAATGTGCACTCTGTATGTCTGCCTCATCCGAGATGTGGACGCCGCCTTGCCTGTGGCTATCGAGCGTGCAGGGTGCTGTCGTCCGCAAGTTGTGACTATCGTCGGCACCAATGACGCTTGTCATATGAGTTCTGACAAGGGAACCTCCCCATCGCACCCCCTCTCAGATTTAGTTATAAGTTGGCATAGTGGATAGGCCTTGAAAAACTGAACACAGATCAATCAAGAAAACAGGAAGAAGT
Source organism: Schistocerca piceifrons (assembly GCF_021461385.2). Taxonomy (NCBI): domain Eukaryota; kingdom Metazoa; phylum Arthropoda; class Insecta; order Orthoptera; family Acrididae; genus Schistocerca; species Schistocerca piceifrons. The sequence continues at coordinate 783,613,711 of NC_060149.1, read as the reverse complement.
TGTGTGGAACTATGAAAAAAATAAGCAAAATTTACAAACTGAGTAGTCCATGTGCAAAATAAGCAACATCCAGGAATAAGCCTACTACGCTGCGCCCTGGTCCCGTGGTTAGCGTGAGCGGTTTCGAAGCGAGAGGACCCTCGAGTGAAAAATTTTTTTTCTTCATTTTCGCAAAGTTATGATTTGTCCGTTCGTTCATTGACGTCTCTGTTCACTGTAATAAGTTTAGTGTATGTGTTTTGCGACAGCACCGCAAAACCGCGAGATTAGTAGACGAAAGGACGTGCCTCTCCAATGCGAACCGAAAACGTTTGATCGCAAGGTCATAGGTCAACCGATTCCTCCACAGGAAAACACGTCTGATATATTCTATACGACACTGGTGACGGCATGTGCGTCACATGACAAGAATATGTTGTCGACCCACCTAACTTGTACACTGTGCGAATGGGTAAAAAGATTCTTCTACCTTGCCCGATTTAGGTTTTCTTATGGATGTGATAATCATAAATAAAATAAAATAAATTAAACTTTTCCCGCGATGGAAGACTTGAACCAAGGATCTCTAGTTCCGCAGCTGCTGACGCTAACCACGGGACTACGGCTCACCTAAGCACACTTTATCATTGATGTTCGCTATCTTGCACATGAACTACTCAGTTTGTATATTCTGCTTATTATTTCATAGTTCCACACAACTTCTTCCTGTTTTCTCGATTGATCTGTGTTCAGTTTTTCAAGGCCTAACCACTGAGCCAACTTATAACTAAATCTGAGGGGGATGCGATGGGCAGGTTCCCTTGTGAGACCATCCCCAGTTCGTACAGGCGTCTGGCGCAGATGGTGAAAATTTCTGGCCTCGTGCGCAGGGTGCAACAGAGCTCCCAATTTGGCAGCAATTTTCTCTGAGTTGATCGAGGTCCTCTGGTTTGGAGCCGAGTGGAGGGTCTCAGCCAAAAGTTTCGTCGACTCTGTGATGGCCTTGGCTGCCGATTACTAGACCTGAGTTATCGTGTGGAGAGTACGTGTGGAGGGCACATGGGGCTTTTTTAGGCTAGACGGTAGTTTGAGATGCTCTGATGAACACTCACAAGTCGATATGCAGCAAGAGAAATCAGACAGCGTTCAGAGTAAGGACACTTCGAATGTCAAAATTTTGACAGTAAACTGTTGAAGTATCTGCAATAAAGCTCCCGAATTTACTGCCCTCCAGGAGAGTTCCCACCCTTAAATTATTCTTGGGACCAAGAGCTGCCAGATACCCAAAGTTAAAAGCACTGAGATAGTTAGCGAGTCGTGAAACATATATCGGAAAAACAGATTGGAGGCCTTAGGAGGGAGAGTGTTCATTGCAGCTGACAAACGTATTGTCTCTATTGGGGTCAAAGTTGAGTGTGACAGTGAAGTTATCTGATCGCGTATAACAGATAGACGTGAAACCAACTTAATTGTTCGATGTTTTTGTGGCCACCTGACTCTGCTCTGACAGTTCTAGAGTCATTGAAAGAAATTATACGGTCAGTGGTGCACAAATACCCAGATCATGCAGTACCAGTTGGAGGCGACTTCAACCTACCGAGTATAGACTGCGACGTCTATGCATTCATTACGGGGTGTATAGACAGCCATGCGAAATACTTCTAAATGCGTTTTCTGTAAACTGTCTTGAGCAGCTGGCTCAGCAGCCCTCACGTAGTCGAACATTTTCTGTATACAAAAAGGCCCGTACAGGACCTGCAACATGCGGTCGTGCATTATTCTGCTGAAATGTAGTGTTTCGGAGGGATCGAATGAAGGGTAGAGCCACGGGTCGTAACACATCTGAAATGTTGCGTCCACTGTTCAAAGTGCCGTCAATGCGAGCAAGAGGTGCTAGAGACGTGTAACCAATCGCACCTCATACCATCACGCCGGGTGATACGCCAGTATGGCGATGAAGAATACACGCTTCCAATGTGCGTTCAGCGCGATGTCGAGAAACACGGATGCGACCATCATGATGCTGTAAACAGAACCTGGATTCATCCGAAAAAATGACGTTTTGCCATTCGTGCACCCAGGTTCGTCGTTGAGTACACCATCGCAGGCGCTCCTATCTGTGATGCAGCGTCAAGGGTAACCGCAGCCATGGCCTCCGAGCTGATAGTCCATGCTGCTACAAATGTCGTCGAGCTGTTGGTGCAGATGGTTGTTGTCTTGCAAACGTCCCCATCTGTTGACTCAGGGATCGAGACGTGGCTGCACGGTCCGTTACAGCCGTGCGGATAAGATGCCTGTCATCTCGACTGCTAGTGATACGAGGCCGTTGGGATCAAGCACGGCGTTCCGTACTACGCTCCTAAACCAACCGATTCCATATTCTGCTAACAGTCATTGGATCTTGACCAACGCAAGCAGCAATGTCGCGATACGACTTACCGCAATCGCGATAGGCTACAATCCGACGTTTATCAAAGTCGGAAACGTGATGGTACGCATTTCTCCTCCTTACACGAGGCATCACGACAGCGTTTGAACAGGCAACGCCGGTCAACTGCTGTCTGTGTATGAGATATCGGTTGGAAAGTTTCCTGATGTCAGCACGTTGCAGGTGTCGTCAGCGGCGCGAACCTTGTGTGAATGCTCTGAAAAGCTAATCATTTGCATATCACAGCATCTTCTTCCTGTCGGTTAAATTTCGCGTCTGTAGCACGTCATTTTCGTGTGTAACAGTTTTAATGACAGTAGTGTAGAAACAGGGATTAGCGTTTATAACGTCATTGTAGCAACTATGATTACGAAAGTTAATAAATCATCAAAAAAGCTAGGAGAGTGTTTCTGCCAGATAAAGCAGACAAACACTTATTAGCATCGCACTGAGATCATGAATTGGCATCATTTGTTTCTAGTAAGATGGATGTAGAGGAATTATGGTTAAAGTTTAAGCTGATTTTAAATCGTGGTCTGGAAAGTTATGTGTCTGAAACTTCCTGGCAGTTTAAAACTCTGTGCCAGACCGAGACTCGAACTCGGGACCTTTGCCTTTCGCGCGCAAGTGCTCTACCATTTGAGCTTCCTTTCTTCCAGGAGTGCTAGTTCTGCAAGGTTCACAGGAGAGCTTCTGTGAAGTTTGGAAAGTAGGAGACGAGGTACTAGCGGAAGTAAAGCTGTGAGGAGGGGGCGTGAGTCGTGATTGGGTAGCTCAGATGGCAGAGTACTTGGCCGCGAAAGGCAGTGGTCCCGAATTAGAGTCTCGGTCTGGCACACAGTTTTAATCTGCCAGGAATTTTAATATCAGCGCACACTCCGCTGCAGAGTGAAAATCTCATTCTGGAGTTATGTGCCTTTTAGTGGATGGAGGATGGAAAAGATCCACCATGGTTTAATAACGAAATTCGGAAGATGCTCAGCAAGTGGAGCCTGTTGCACTTTCGGTTCAAAAGCGAACGAACAAATGACGACAAGCGAAGGTTAGTAGAGTTTCGTGTGTCTATAAAAAGATCTATTATCGAAGCATACAACAACTTACACCGGCACAAGTTAGCAAAAGATCTGGCAGAGAAACCGAGAAAATTCTGGTCTTACGTAAAATTGTCAAGCGGGTTTAAGGTTTCTATTCAGTCCCTTGTTGACCACTCTGGTGCGGCAGTTGACGATAGCAAAACCAAAGCAGAAGTTTTAAATTTCTCGTCCAAGAAATCGTTGACACACGAAAATTATGTAAACATACCGTCATTTCGTCATTGGACAGACTCCCGTACGGACGATGTATTAATAAGCATACCTGGCATGGAGAAACAACTGAAAAATTTGCAAGCAAATAAATCACCATGTCCGGTTGGAATTCCAGTTAGATTTTACAAAGAGTCTCTACAGCATTGGTCCCTTACCTAGCTTGCATTTATGACGAATCTCTCGCGCAGCACAGAGACTACAGTATATAATAAGGCTATAAGGACGGACCCGCAAACATACAGGCCTATATCATTAACGTCTGCTTGCTGTAGAATCCTTGAACGTATTCTCAGTAAAAATATAATAAAGAGTCTTGAGACTGAGAAGCTTATGTCCAGATTCAGCGTGGTTTTAGAAGGCATGACTCGTAAGCTCAGTTACAGATCCAATAACAATTGCAAAAAACCGAAATAAAAACCTCACCTATAGATCATATAAAGATTCGTGAAATATTGCACAAAACGGTACCCCAGCACAGGTAAAAAGCACACCTAAACGTCACCTAGAGATCATACAAAGATTTAAACACGTTGCAAATATAATGAAATACGGTACGTGAACACTCCTAAACTTCACCTCCAGTTCGTAACTACGCACCATATATACCGCAAATGGAGTCTATCATAATACTCGCATCGTCCGCTAACAGCACCGCGCAGATGCAAAATGCTAGAAAGTACCATTACTGCACTGCACGGAGCGCCGGGGCCCATGACAGCCCCGCGAATGCGTGAGCGTCCTGTCACCACGGCAGTCGGTAGCCGACTGGGCGCTGTGCGCCACTAGCACAGCAGTGCGGCATGTCGGGGAACTAGCTCACCTTGCACTCGGCGCCCGAGGTTCGAATCGGCCGTCGGCGACGGAGCGGCGACGACGCGTTCTTGCCGCCCCGCCGGTCTAGCGTCGTACGCGAGTTTGTTTACTTCGTGCGAGCGCGAGACGCTTATTACGAGCTCACTGCAGTGACATGGCGAACTCCTTTGGCAAACACACTATCACGATTACGTTCCAAGCCGAATACCCGAGACCGCGAGCACATGAAGTAGGAAACTTCTTGCGTGATCAACTACGTCTAGATCCACAGGACGTAACTGGTATTTACTTTTCGATCAAGGCCAGTGTAGTCAATGTTAAGATGATTAACGAAGAAGCGTGCCGACAAACCACGGTTTAGGCACTCAGATGGACATATTGGCGATGTTACCGTTGAACCCGCAGGCCTAGGCATGAGGACCGCTCGGGTATTCGAAATACCTTTTGAGGTACCCGCCGAGTACGTTAACTCTTAAGCCGTACGGGACTGTCATAAGCTACGTGGCTGAGAAGTGGCCGTACTCAACGGAGTAAGACAGGTCAAAATCGAATTGGCGAAGCATGTTCCTTCGTACTTAAACATTGCCGGTTGTCGTGCAATATCATGTAAAAAATGGTTCAAATGGCTCTGAGCACTATGGGACTTAACATCTATGGTCATCAGTCCCCTAGAACTTAGAACTACTTAAACCTAACTAACCTAAGGACATCACACAACACCCAGTCATCACGAGGCAGAGAAACAATATCATGTACGATGGACAACTGCGCACATGCTCAGGATGTGGACAGGAGGGTCAAATGGTTCAAATGGCCCATAGAGCTGAGAGCCATTTGAACCATTTTGAACTACGGGACTTAACTGCTGTGCTACAGTCTGGAACCGCGCGTCCGCTACGGTCGCAGGTTCGAATCCTGCCTTGGTCATGGATGTGTGTGATGTCCTTAGGTTAGTTAGGTTTAAGTAGTTCTACGTTCTAGCGGACTGATGACCTCAGAAGTTAAGTCCCATAGTGCTCAGAATTTGAACTTAACTGCTGAGGTCATCAGTCCCCTAGAACGTAGAGCTACTTAAACCTAACTAACCTAATGACATCGCACACATCCATGCCCAAGGCAGGATTCGAATCTGCGACCGTAGCGGTCGAGCGGCTCCAGACTGTAGCGCAGCAGTTAAGTCCCGTAGCTCAAAATGGTTCAAATGGCTCTGAGCACTATTGGACTTAACTTCTGAGGTCATCAGTCCCCTAGAACTTAGAACTACTTAAACCTAACTAACCTAAGGACGTCACACACATCCATGCCCGAGGCAGGATTCGAACATGCGACAGTAGCGGTCGCGCGGTTCCAGACTGTAGCGCCTAGAACCGCTCGGCCAATCAGGCCGGCGGCAGATTGTCGAACACCTTAAAAATTCGCCGCTCTGTTAGACAGGGATGCCCATAATCGACAATACTGAACACTTTACCATTAGAGACTTTGTTGTGCGGGCTGCGACAACGCCTCACGGGTTTGTCACTTGGTGGCTTCGTTTTTGGGTGCTCTGCGTATGCTGATGATCTGATATCTACTCTTCGTGACGAACATGATGTTCGCAGAGCCTTGGATTGGTTATCCACTTGTGGTGCAGCTTCGTGGAGTTGTATAAATGTACATAAATCGATGGCTAGGAATATTGGCACTGGTATGACACCTGCAAGCGTCGCGCCACTCAGACTGTGTGATAAAATCCGCTGACTTCGTATCGAATTCACGGATGACATCTCACGCACGACGACCATTAATTATCGGAACCTCTTGCAACACATCCGGGCTGGACTTGTGGATCATCGTCTTCGTGCATTGGAGCTTCATCAACGGAGCGAATTTCTTAACGCCTATCAGGCATCACGAATTCCGCATATAGCGCAAACGCTACCGGTGCCTAAACTCATAGCTCGGGGCATTCGGTTCCTTTGTCAGCGCTGGAATGATACGCTACTGGCCATTAAAATTGCTACATCACGAAGATGACTTGCTACAGACGCGAAATTTAACCGACAGGAAGAAGATGCTATGATATACAAATGATTAGCTTTTCAGAGCATTCACACAAGGTTGGCGCCGGTGGCGACACCTAAAACGTGCTGACATGAGGAAAGTTTCCAACCGATTTCTCATACACAAAAAGCTATTGACCGGCTTTCCTGGTGAAACGTTGTTGTGATACCTTGTGTAAGGAGGAGAAATGCGTACCATCACGTTTCCGACTTTGATAAAGGTCGGATTGTAGCCTATTGCGATTGCGGTTTATCGTATCGCGACATTGCTGCTCGCGTTGATCGAGATCCAATGACTATTAGCAGAATATGGAATCGGTGGGTTCAGGAGGGTAATACGGAACGCCGTGCTGGATCCCAACTGCCTCGTATCACTAGCAGTCAAGATGACAGGCATCTTATCCGCATGACTGTAACGGATCGTGCAGCCACGTCTCGATCCCTGACTCAACAGATGGGGACGTTTCCAGGACAACAACCATCTACACGAACAGTCCGACGACGTTTGCAACAGCATGGACTATCAGCTCGGAGACCGTGGCTGCGGTTACCCTTGACGCTGCATCACAGACAGGAGCGCCTGTGATGGTGTACTCAACGACGAACCTGGGAGCACGAATGGCAAAATGTCATTTTTTCGGATGAATCCAGGTTCTGTTTACAGCATCACGATGGTCGCATCCGTGTTTGGCGACATCGCGGTGAACGCACATTGGAAGCGTGTATTCTTCATCGCCATACTGGCGTGTCACCCGGCGTGATGGTATGGGGTGTCATTGGTTACACGTCTCGGTCACCTCTTGTTCGCATTGACGGCACTTTGAACAGTGGACGTTATATTTCAGATGTGTTACCCGTGGCTCCACCCTTCATTCGATCCCTGCGAAACGCTACATTTGAGCAGGATAATGCACGACCGCATGTTACAGGTCCTCTACGGTCCTTTCTGGATACAGAAAATGTTCGACTGCTGCCCTGGCCAGCACATTCTCCAGATCTCTGACCAATTGAAAACGTGTGGTCAATGGTGGCCGAGCAACTGGCTCGTCACAATACGCCAGTCACTAGTCTTGATGAACTGTGGTATCGTGTTGAAGCTGCATGGGCAGCTGTACCTGTATACGCCATCCAAGCTCTGTTTGACTCAATGCCCAGGCGTACCAAGGCCATTATTATGGCGAGAGGCGGTTGTTCTGGGTACTGATTTCGCAGGAACTATGCACCCAAATTGCGTGAAAAGTGTATTTAATGTTCGATACGACTCCGTCACTCTTCCTAAAGAACGAGGCGGACTTGGTCTTGTCAATGTTCATGATCGAGCAGTATCTCTATACGTCAGTTGCACCTCAAGCTTTGGCGACGATGCGCGACCAGCCTCACTGGCCTACTGATGGAGGCTCTGGAACCATATTCCTTTGGTCCTCCGGTGGCACAGTTACCGAGATACCGGTGCCCTTTTCTTACTTTGGGATGTTTTATCTGGAGTAGAGCTACCTACGGGACGTTCTCGCCGTCTCTCGCTTACCAACTGCCAGTGACATCTACCACATACTAATTCGTCGCCGGTCGCCTAATATCGTCGAATTGACATGCCCTGCCGTGCGTTGGAACGTAGTAAGGCGCACTGTCAACGTGATGACGCTCTATTCAGGAGTACGTTCGACCTGGTACTTGACGGTGAACAGAAAACAAATTACTAGAGAGAGACTCCATAGGATCCATCTGCAGATTAGCCTTTATGTATGAAGTGCAACGTCCAGGATACAGACTAAGACCGACTACACTACTAATCAGCGGAAGAGATCTGGTATTTTGTTTTGTGTTAGCAGAAGAGCCAACACTGTGTTACGAATGGAGGCCGAAGTGCACGCGTTTTAGCTCACGCAGGCTGGCGTGTGGAGGGAAGAAATATAGTGACGTGAGGTCTGGAACATGACAAGGAATGAGAATTCAGAAAGCGGACGTAATTAGTTTGATACTTAACTTTAATCCATTAATGAAGAACGTCGCTCTTGACGGTACATGATTTACAATATTATCTGTTCAGAATACATTCTTGAAGTTATTATAGTAACTGAATATGGCGCCTTGCTAGGTCGTAGCAAATGACGTAGCTGAAGGCTATGCTAAACTGTCGTCTCGGCAAATGAGAGTGTATGTAGTCAGTGAACCATCGCTAGCAAAGTCGGCTGTACAACTGGGGCGAGTGCTAGGGAGTCTCTCTCGACCTGCCGTGTGGCGGCGCTCGGTCTGCAATCACTGATAGTGGCGACACGCGGGTCCGACGTATACTAACGGACCGCGGCTGATTTAAAGGCTACCACCTAGCAAGTGTGGTGTCTGGCGGTGACACTACATTTTGTGCGTCAAATTTTGGCCCTCTTTTTACTAATGTCGTGTATCTACAGAAATGCGCTAAAAGCCACTGTAATATGGGTATATGGTAAGATTTTCAGTCCTGATCTGTTAGCATGAAGAGAGAGGAAAAAGTGGATGTCTACACCCCCTAATCTCTGTTATCTTATTCTCTTTATCCCTAGGTGAGATAAAAGTCACTAAGGATGCCTGGCTGGATATAAAACAGGGCCTGGACCCCTAATCTTGTCAGATAAAATAAATACGTAAAATAAGTAAATTAATTAATACAGCAGCATTTGTGAATATTACATCACTGAAAAACAAAATCCCGAGTAAATCTAATCACTGAGAATGTGGAAAATGGTGTACCAGTAATCGCTGGATGATCATAAAAAATTGGCTGTGTTTACAAATTGAAAAATGCTAGATAATGTCCATAACTAAGTGAAAAAACTAGATAATATCCGATTTCACATTTAGCGGCGAGTATCTTAAGCACGTCCAACCATTCCAATCTTAAGGGGTAACACAAAGAAGCAGTATGAAATGGGACTAACATATGAAATCTGTATTAGGTAAGGCGAATGGAAGACTTCGATTTGCTTGAAGGATTCTGAGAGAGTGCAGTGCGTCGGTAAGGGAAATAACTTGCAAACCCTGCAATCCGATTCAGATAAGCTTGTGATTTATGTTTTAATGAGATGAGTCGAAGAGACCAGTCGCCAGCCAGTCGCAGTTAGTGATATGTGGTGTGCATTCTGGACACAAAAGAACCTCGAACAAAACCGAATTAAACCAGTTTCAAAATATCGACATTGACCTGTTCATGACGCCACGACTCAAGATGACAGGCCAATCCACTCCCACTCCCCTCTCCTCTCCCTCCCCATCTAGCAAACCAATCATTTGTGTAATACTGCTATCCATATTACCTATATTCTTCTTATCTGCCGTCTTTGTTTGTTTTTACTTAATTCAATATACGTAAATGTTTTATTCGTTATTTATGACCATTTATGTAATTGTAATTAATCTATGAACGTAATTTCACAATAAATGTTCTATAAAAGAAAGGAAATGTTAAAACTTTACTTGTAATACTCCTTCATGCATAGGGAAAGTCGGTTTGCAATCACATAGAACTTCGAAGAAAGTCCCTCAGCAACGAAACTGGCTTGGTGGGAATAGAAAAGGTGAATATGGCAGTTAAGTTGCAACGCTCCTTTCTTGCAAGAGTCAGTCGATGGCTAGCAGGCAAAGTGGTCGCATCTTGTCGATTGAACGAGGCAAGATGAACAGTAAGACTATATACAGCCTCGGATGTGGAAGTAATTTGACTCAATATTAGTAGCATATATTGGTTAGCCCTGTAATGCGTCAAGTCGACTCTAAGAAGAGAATTTTCAGAGCTCGTTATACAGCAAGAGCTTTTTTGAATAGCCACAGATCGACACTGCCACTACTTTCATCTCAAAAAATCAGTTGAGTAATGTATAACTGCATAGACCAGATACGTGGTTTCTTCTTCAATAATAAGTTTGTGTTCTTTAAACTTTGTCTTGAGCTCCCATATTTTATCCTTAGTCATTTACCTAGACAGAGTCATAATCCGACTTCTACGATATTTCCGAGTATCTTGTTTTATTGAGCTGAGAGGTCATTTCAGTAAACTTTCACTACAGTTAATGAAGTTTGCTGAGTAGTAAATTTCATGATAATTTAGTGGGTACAATTTTTGAGGTACTCCACGTACTTTGCTTAAAAAGGTAACTAAAGTTTCACCAAAGTTCAGTTGCCAAGACAAGAGTTAAAGTATTCGGCTTAAAGATTGTTCTTACTGAAATCTCTGTACAGTATTTCAGTTGCCCGCAAAAATTGTGGTGATTCATAACAATTACTGGCTAGTAGACATTGAGGAGTCAACATAAGGATTAATTATTGGGCACTTTTGGAAGTAACACTGTTTATAATTTCATGTGTATAAAGAGTGGTCCATTTATCGTGACCGGGTCAAATATCTCACGAAATAAGCGTCAAACGAAAAAACTACATAGGACGAAACTTGTCTAGCTTGAAGGAGGAAACCAGATGGCGCTATGGTTGGCCCGCTAGATGCGCTGCCATAGGTCAAACGGATATCAACTGCGTTTTTTTAAGTAGGAATTCCCATTTTTTATTACACATTCGTGAAGTACGTAAGGAAATATGAATGTTTTAGTTGGACCACTTTTTTCGCTTTGTGATAGATGGCGCTGTAACAGTCACAAACGTATAAGTACGTGGTATCAGAGTGGACGGTATTTGCTTCGTGATACACTACCCGTATAAAATTGGACCGTTTACCATTTGCGGAAAAGGTCGATATCGTGTTGATGTATGGCTATTGTCAACAAAATGCCCAACGGGCGTGTGCTATGCGCGTTGCTCGGTATCCTGGACGACATCATCCAAGTGTCCGGACCGTTCGCCGGATAGTTAACGTTAAGGAAACAGGAAGTGTTCAGCCACATGTGAAACGTCAACCACGACCTGCACCAAATGATGATGCCCAAGTAGGTGTTTTAACTGCTGTTACGGCTAATCCGCACATCACTAACAGACAAATTGCTCGAGAATCGGGAATCTCAGAAACGTTGGTATTGAGAACGCTACAGCAACATCGATTGCACCCGTACCATATTTTTATGCACCAGGAAATGCATGGCGACGACTTTGAACGTCGTGTACAGTTCTGCCACTGGGCACAAGAGGAATCACGGGACGATGACAGATTTTTTGCACGCGTTCTATTCAGCGACGAAGCGTCATTCACAATACACGGTAGTGTATCACGAAGCAAATACCGTCCGCACTGGCGGAATGTTACGTGATACCACGTACTTATACGTTTGTGACTATTACAGCGCCATCTATCACAAAGCGAAAAAAGTGGTCCAACTAAAACATTCATATTTCTTTACGTACTACACGAATATGTAATAAAATATGGGGGTTTCTATTTTTAAAAAACGCAGTTGAAATCCGTTTCACCTATGGCAGCGCCATCTAGCGAGCAACCATAGCGCCATCTAGTTTCCCCCTTCAAGCTAGACGAGTTTCGTTCATTGTAGTTTTTTCGTTTGATGGTTATTTCGTGAGATATTTGGCCTGATCACTATCAATGGACCACCCCGCATACTCGACAAAGATGGCGATGATGTGTACACGTTAATTCCAGTGCACCGAATTCCCCCCTGGCCTGCTTTATGGTTAATTTTAGTCTTCCGCTAGCCACAGCAGCCAAAGTAATATCACTATAGTTTTGTGTAAACTATGAATGTTTAACCATGTCCGAGACCCCACGAGAAACGTCTCTAAACGAATTTGTTCAGTTTCAGGTGCAGCAGATTGAATGTTCAATAGATGACAAACTTACTGTCACAGCAAGCAGCTCCACAACCGGTTGCTCCTCCGCGGTTTCGCCAGTTTAACAGTAAAGAAGACGGCTGGTGTGAATACCGCGCTTAACTCAAAGCACACTTCCATGCATACAATACGAGTTCTTGTGGATTAAGTTACATTGATGTTGCGTTACATGATGCTATCACGGAGAGTGTGTCAGACACATGCATTCGCGCTGCTGTCCCGAAATTGCCAGATTGAGATTTGAAAACAGTTTTGTCAACTACAGGGTCTCAAAGTATTATGGACACAAGTGATGTTGACTCTGAGGCTCTGTCTCTTTCTCTTGTTCATAGTACACAATGCACACTGTGTAAAGTTCATGCTAATGTTAAAGTGAATGAAACAGGGCTCACAGTAACAGTAAATGTAAAGGTAAAACCTTTCAATCATGTGGTACATAAGGTGTACTCCAGAATAAGGCATGGAAGTTTTGTTCTCAGTGCTTTTCAAATCGTGATAGAAGAGCTTGTACATACCATACGATAATGTTTCAAGTACGGTACACAAAGTTATATCCAGACAGTGTTTACAAGACATCCACGGCATGCACTAATCTGCTGTGTGCCTACATCGTAGCTTTCAGGACGCACTTATCGTGTCTGCACAAACATTACAGCCAGTGCCAAGAAAGACTCGCATTTCCACTTCATGAAGCTCTCTGCTATCATCCACAGACAGATGAACAAACTTTCTGTCCAATTAAGACGGGCTCAAAATACGTTTCGATTTCAGTTAGAGACAGGTGCTTCTATTCCCCTCCCCAATAAAGACAACTATAAAATTATTGATACCTCTCGGCTGCAGAAGACGACTTCTGTTTTGTCAGCATATAATGGACACGAAATACCAGTACTACGCATGTGCAGTTTACCGCAACTATTCGCGACGTTACAAAATGTGTTTCATTTCATTTACTATGATGCAGAAACAGTGCAACAGTTTAGACTAGTTTGATTTGTTCAACCTGTACTTACGAGACAATGTGTTACAAATAAGTGTCTCTGTGCATCATGCTAAGGTTTTGACTCGAACATGTTTGAAACCGTGAGTAGCGAGTGGGGAAGCTCAAAATGTTCATCAGAATTGGTTTCATGAACACTGCGAGGACATAAAGAACAACGAAAATTATTTTAGAATGGGCGAACAAACATTTCTGTCACCCTCAAGAAAGTGGCCCCTCATATTTGCAAACATGATACTCGTTTAAGAAATGCCACTTCTTAATTTCATTCCTCACAGTCGGCGTGTTAGGAAAGCCTGCAACTGTGATTTAAATAATGAAGCACTGAGTAGTTACGCATTTTTTCGTGCTTAATATGACGCTTTTCGATTTTTATTCTCATTATCAAAAGAAAATATTCAAATAGGTATTTTATGTGGTGGTTATATCTGTGTTGTTCTGCCTCTCTTGCTCTGCAGTTATGTAATTATGGTCAACTGCAGTTGCACAGATTTCTTTTGGGCGATTTTCCGAAACAACAAATAATACGAGGGTGAGTCAAATGAAAACCTTAAATTTGCAACAGCAAATCGAAATTTCGCGCTGTTATCCTGTAAGTTGATAAGTATGCTACAAACAGCGTGCAGATTGGCCTGTAGGTGGCAGCGTAGTGCAGATGCACACATACCGTCGCAGTATCAGTATCAAGATGGCCGCCCCACTTGCGACTTGCACCAGGGAAGAACAGCGCTCTGTTATTCGGTTTTTGCGTAGTGAAGGTGTGAAACCTATTGAAATTCATCGAAGAATGAAGGTTCAGTACGGTGATGCACGTTTGTCACAGCAGCAAGTCTAAGAGTGGAGTAGGAAGTTCGCAAATGGTGTGACTTCAGTGGAAGATGCTCCTCGTCCAGGTCAGGCACAACGAGTTGTGACTTCACAGAACATTGCAGCAGTTGAAGCCATAGTGAAGGAAAACCGCCGAGTGACACTGAATGATATTGCAGCATGTTTGCAGATTAGTCATGGGTGAGCACACCACACTGTGCATGATGTGCTCCAGTTTCACAAAGTGTCTGCAAGATGGGTGCCACAGCAGCTGACTCCTGAAATGAGAGAACGATGTGTTGATGCTTGTGAAGAACTCCTTCGGCGCTTTGAACGAGAAGGTGATGGCTTCCTTGCAAGAATTGTTACTGGGGACGAAACCTGGGTTCACTTCCACCAACCGGAAACGAAGAGAGCGAGCAAGGAATGGCGCCATTCCTCATCACCAAAACCAAAGAAGGTTGGAACAGAACCATCAGAAGGGAAGGTTATGCTGACTCTCTTTTGGGACGAAAAAGGCGTCATTCTGGAGCATTACATGCCTAGAGGGACCACTGCCACCAGTGCATCATACACAGATCTCCTAAAAATTCATCTGCGGCCTGCAATCAAATCAAAGCGACGTGGATTGCTGTCAGCAGGTGTGCTTTTGCAACATGGCAATGCGAAGTCCCACACTGCCCGTACAACAGTTGCAACAATCAGAGATCTGCATTTTGAGTGTCTTCCTCATCCACCATACTCACCACACTTTGCCTCAAGTGATTTCCACATATTTGGACCACTCAAAGACGCAATGGGAGGAAATAAGTTCCGTACTGATGAAGAGGTACGCCACGCGCTGCATGAGTGGTTGCGCGGACTACCAAAAGAATTTTTTTCTAAAGGAATTTATGCACTTTGTAAGGGCTGGAGGGCGTGCATTGAGCGTGGTGGAGATAAGGTTGAAAAGTGATACAGCTTTGTACCACTTCTGCACAATAAATAATATTTAAAAAAATATTTAAGCTTTTCATTTGACTCACCCTCGTATGTCTGTGTAAGTATTTGAGAATCAATTCTCGTAAATCATTGTGCAAATCTTGAAAAATACGTAACTGGTGTAGTGTTTCATTTTTTAAACCCTCACTACTAATTTCTGCTGAGGCGTGTCTTATAGCTAATTTAAGATTTTTAGCAACAGACGAATAAAGCACTCAATTCCCATATTGTACCATTTTACATATTATTCCAGAGACATGTGAACCAGTATATAAATCATGCAACGAGGTATTTATGAAGATCATGTTAGGTTATTTGAAGTTCAAATAAATACATTCATTCACTTATGTGTAATTTGAACGCACTTGGCTATTCACACCACCTCCTTCCACATCCTATCTTTTTATGTGTAAGCTTCACATCATCCACACTGCAAAATATTCGAATGCACTTGATTGCTGCAGGTATTGCTTTGTAAGATTTCAACCGTTTATTACGGGTTTTTGTAGTCAGCGTACTTTGTGATATGAAGAATTTCATATTTTTTATGCTTTGCAACAATCACTGTGGTGGTTTCCATGCCACAAATATATTTCATCATTTTATATATTAAGTGCAGCAAAGCAAGCGCGATGACATATAAGCAATGGCCTCACTCTAACTTTTATCAAAAGTCTTTGCTAAAAGCTTCCCTACTGCACTGTCAAAGATTTGAAAAGAGGGCTTTGATACAGACATACATATGTCTGTGGGCTTTAGTAAGTATTTACCATTGGCCACGAACACTACATTGCCGACATCATACAGCCGTGCGCTTTGGCCTGTATTTACCACTTCTGCAATAAATACGTCGCCACCATTTGTGACTAACCTATCCTTACGATAGATAATCCAGTATGTGCACACACACACACACACACACACACACACACACACACACACACACACACACACACACAGTGTGAATGGCCAACATAACATGTGTGTGGTGCTGTAAGTTGGCATGAACGAATGAACGAATACTCTGTTGGTGCCGTGCCACAATGGTGCATGCACTCGGAGGCCATCCATATGATTGCGCTGACATGCAGAAGTGCCTCCACCCAGGAGACGTCACTACACATCAGGGGCACTTCCAGCATCTGCTGGAGTCATTCGACCGTGCAGTTAGACGCTGGATGGTAGCAGGTCGTTCAGTCTAGCCGCACACCACACCGTCGGGCGAAGTGGGTAAACAGCGTGCTGTCGAACTGGCGGCCACAGTGACTGGGGCAGCTGAAGCATGCCACACAGGTGCCAATGAAGGCAGTGGTGACGGTCTCAGCAATGATGTTTGCTATTGGCATTGCCTCTGGACAGCACGTGAAATGGTCCACGTTGTCAGTAGATACTGCTTGCCGTGGGACACAGGAAGTGGGCCCACAGTGTCCTCATGGACACGAGAAAAGCAGGGCGTTACATCAGGGAAGACGTCGATGGGTGCATGGGTACGTCTCCCGACTTCGGCACGCGGGCACGTGGCACAGCTGCGTGCTCATTGCCTGCAGTCTTTCTGGAGGCCCAGCCAGACGCAATGCAAGGCCACGAGCGTCGCAGTGGTGTTTACAACGGGGTGTGATAGCCCGTGGATGCAGTCGGATGCTCTGCGCCGGAATTTCTCTGGGGAAATGGGCGGTGTGCGTCTGTCGAAACGTCGCACCAAATCTTGAGGAAGGAACCGGTAATGGGCTCTAGCTGCAGCTGTAGGATACTGGAGGTGTCATGGCTGAAGTTGTCCAAGTGTTCATCACTCTCTTGTGCTTGTGTAACGTCCTCAAAATTCACAGGGGAGGAGATAACAGCACAATCGCGAGACAAGCTGTCGGCGACGACGTTGTCCATCTCAGAAATGTGTCGGATGTCGTTGGTAAAGTAGAACACATACTCCAGCTGTTGCAGTTGGCGCAGTGAACAGTTGATGTTTTTGCTCCGAAATACGTGAGTTATCGGCCTGTGATCGGTGAAAATGATGAAAGCGCGAAATTCAATCGACGAACGGAAGTATTTCACTGCCTGGTACACTCCAAGCAACTTGTGGTCGTACGCATGCCAAGAGTGTTGCAACGCCGCGTGAAAAGAAGCCTAATGGCTGCTAGCTACCGCCAACGCATTGTTGGGTGCTGTGGGCGTAATAGTCTGGCTGGCATTTACAACTTCAGATAATTCTGTGTCGTGTATCAGACGGATAAGCAGTGTTGCAAGGCTCCGTCTGGACCCGGAAAAGCTTTGCTCCATTTCATCTGTCCAGGTATTGGGGCCCTTGTTTTGGCAGTGGGGATGCGTAGTGCTGCATTCAGGGATTCGAGCAATGCAACAGCGTTATGCAAATGGTACCAATAAAATTTGAATACACCGAGGCATCGACTGAGGCCATTGTGGGCCTGTGGGCGTAGCATGTCCAAGATAGCCTGTACCTTGTTCTCTATGGGCTTGGATCCAGTAGGGGTGATCAGATGCCCTGTTATTTCGATCTCCATTACTCCAAATACGCATTTTGATGGGTTTGTAATGAAACCAGCCTCAATGAGGCTACAAAAAACGGTCGTTAAGTGGCTCGTTGGAGTTCAGGGACTTTGAGAACATGAAGATGTCTTTGAGGTATGCAAAACAGCCTGGTAAGCCTCGAAAAATCCGATCCAGCAAACACCACCAAGTCTGGGCAGCATTCTAAAGACTGAACATCATATACATGTTCCCGAAGAGTGAATAGGGGGTGACGATAGGCGTTTTAGCATGTTTTCTGGCGTAATGGGGATCTGTGTGTACGCCTTTGTGCAGTCGATCTTGCTGCAAATGCAAGGGTCACTCCAAAAGAAATGCACACTATTTTTGTAAAAATACAGTTTTCATTCTGCATGTGTGAAAGTTTTGCGTGTGTAGACACATCCTTCCTACACTTGACATTCGTCAGAAGCAACGTGCTTTCATAGAATTCCTGTGCTGTGAAAACGAGACAGTGGGAAACATCCACAAGACGTTGGAAAAGGTGTATGGAGATGCTGCTGTCGATCGCAGTACAGTTAGTCGGTGGGCAAGCAGGTTACGTCATGAAAGCGGGCACGGCAATATTGAGGATTGTCCTCGCAGTGGCAGGCCTCGTACTGCACACACTCCAGACAATGTTCAGAGAGTTAACGAATTGGTGACTGCTGACAGACGCATCACAGTGAACGAATTGTCACGCTACGTTAGGATAGGGGAAGGAAGTGTTTGCAGAATACTGAAAGTGTTGGCGTTAAAAAAGGTTTGTGCCAGGTGGGTTCCCAGGATGTTGACAGTGGCTGACAAAGAAACAAGAAAAACGGTATGCAGCGAACTTTTAGAACAGTACGAGAATGGTGGGGATGATTTCTTGAAATAATTGTGACAGGTGATGAAACATGGCTCCATCATTTTTCACCATTGACGAAATGGCAATCAATGGAGTGGCATCATGCAAATTCACCCAAGAAAAAACAATTCAAAACCACATCTTCTGCTGGAAAAGTTATGGCTACGGTGTTTTTCGATTCCGAAGGACTCTTGCTTGTGGACATCATGCCAAGTGGAACCACCAGAAATTCTGATGCATATGTGAAGGCACTGAAGAAACTTCAAGCTCGATTGAGTCGTGTTCGACCACATCGGGAATAGCAGGATGTTTTGCTGTTGCACGACAATGCACGGCCACATGTCAGTCAAAAAACCATGTAAGCGATCACAAAATTCGGATGGACAACACTGAAACACCCGCCTTACAGTCCTGACCTGGCTCCATGTGACTATCACCTCTTTGGTAAACTGAAAGACTCCCTTCTTGGAACAAGGTATGAAGATGACGACTCCCTTGTGCACGCTGCCAAACAGTGGCTCCAACAGGTTGGTCCAGAATTTTACCGAGCGGGTATACAGGCGCTGGTTCCAAGATGGCGAAAGGCAGTTCAGAGGGATGGAAATTATGTGGGGAAATGAAAATATTGTTCCTAAAGGATGTATCTACACACCGTAAAACTTTCAAACATGTAGGATAAAAGATGGATTTAAAAAAAATAGTGTGCATTTCTTTTGGAGTGACCCTCGTAGATGAGCAAGGCTTAGCTTAAGCGCAGCAGGTGCTGCACCAGGTATCTGTCTGGCACCGTCCTTGAATTCAGTGCACTGTAGTCTCCACACGGGCTCTACGAATTGTACTTTTTTGACAGTAAATGTGAAGTGGAAGGCCACAGACTGCTAGACGGTCGCATGATGCTTTGTCGCTGCATAGCTTCGAACTCCACCTTTGCTGCTACAAGCCTATTGGGTGCGAGGTGGCATGAGGTGGGATGGCTGGGCGTCGTAATGATGTCGTGGAGCATCGTATGTTTGAGTTCCCTCAGTGCACCAGATGGGCCAGTAAGCTCTGGAAATTTCTCCAGGACGTTTGTGTATGTTCCAGAGGACACCATAGGATTTATGCTGAAGAACTTTCCCTACGGTTACTGTCCTATTATCTTCAAAGTCTTTCTGCGGCCGATCAGTGTCTGCGCTATGAGCAAGCAGCTTGTAGTTGCCGAGGAAATCCGCGTTTAGTATAGGCTCGTTGACGTCTGCCATGGTGAGTCCCCACTCGAATGTGCAGCACAGTCCGAGGTCTACATTGTGGTGATGAGAACTGTATGTTTTTATGGCGATACTGATTGCTGCCATTAGACATACACTCCTGGAAATTGAAATAAGAACACCGTGAATTCATTGTCCGAGGAAGGGGAAACTTTATTGACACATTCCTGGGGTCAGATACATCACATGATCACACTGACAGAACCACAGGCACATAGACACAGGCAACAGAGCATGCACAATGTCGGCACTAGTACAGTGTATATCCACCTTTCGCAGCAATGCAGGCTGCTAATCTCCCATGGAGACGATCGCAGAGATGCTGGATGTAGTCCTGTGGAACGGCTTGCCATGCCATTTCCACCTGGCGCCTCAGTTGGACCAGCGTTCGTGCTGGACGTGCAGACTGCGTGAGACGACGCTTCATCCAGTCCCAAACATGCTCAATGGGGGACAGATCCGGAGATCTTGCTGGCCAGTGTAGTTGACTTACACCTTCTAGAGCACGTTGGGTGGCACGGGATACATGCGGACGTGCATTGTCCTGTTGGAACAGCAAGTTCCCTTGCCGGTCTAGGAATGGTAGAACGATGGGTTCGATGACGGTTTGGATGTACCGTGCACTATTCAGTGTCCCCTCGACGATCACCAGTGGTGTACGGCCAGTGTAGGAGATCGCTCCCCACACCATGATGCCGGGTGTTGGCCCTGTGTGCCTCGGTCGTATGCAGTCCTGATTGTGGCCCTCACCTGCACGGCGCCAAACACGCATACGACCATCATTGGCACCAAGGCAGAAGCGACTCTCATCGCTGAAGACGACACGTCTCCATTCGTCCCTCCATACACGCCTGTCGCGACACCACTGGAGGCGGGCTGCACGATGTTGGGGCGTGAGCGGAAGACGGCCTAACGGTGTGCGGGACCGTAGCCCAGCTTCATGGAGACGGTTGCGAATGGTCCTCGCCGATACCCCAGGAGCAACAGTGTCCCTAATTTGCTGGGAAGTGGCGGTGCGGTCCCCTACGGCACTGCGTAGGATCCTACGGTCTTTGGCGTGCATCCGTGCGTCGCTGCGGTCCGGTCCCAGGTCGACGGGCACGTGCACCTTCCGCCGACCACTAGCGACAACATCGATGTACTGTGGAGACCTCACGCCCCACGTGTTGAGCAATTCGGCGGTACGTCCACCCGGCCTCCCGCATGCCCACTATATGCCCTCGCTCAAAGTCCGTCAACTGCACATACGGTTCACGTCCACGCTGTCGCGGCATACTACCAGTGTTAAAGACTGCGATGGAGCTCCGTATGCCACGGCAAACTGGCTGACACTGACGGCGGCGGTGCACAAATGCTGCGCAGCTAGCGCCATTCGACGGCCAACACCGCGGTTCCTGGTGTGTCCGCTGTGCCGTGCGTGTGATCATTGCTTGTACAGCCCTCTCGCAGTGTCCGGAGCAAGTATGGTGGGTCTGACACACCGGTGTCAATGTGTTCTTTTTTCCATTTCCAGGAGTGTATATTTTCGGCCTTCCTACAGTCTCATAACATCGTCAGAGGGAAAATGGACCTATTCGAACCCGTACCTACCAGGTACCTAGCGCCCCCACTCCAATCCACTACGAAAAAGTGCTTTGATACCGTACTGCAGCCTGGTGAGTCTATGCCCGATCACAGCTGGCATTTGGGTGTGAGCATGGCGAACGACGCTTGGTCCCATGCGTCGGCGTTCAGCTGCGTATCTGACTCCATGGTTATTATCACTTGCACCCGTCTGGGGATGCTGCGCTCTCATATAGTCCACAACGGCGGGTCGGAACCGTGACAGACTGCACGAGGCTCTGCAGGTGGTGCAGGAACTGAGAATGTTTCACGTCACCACAGTCCTCTTGGCACAGCAATTGGTGCACCCGTTTTTCTTCGGATGATGAAATTCATCAGATTAATTCCTCCTTCAGCCGTTTTTGTAAGGAATGTATTGTCAGGACGGTGATTATGTCCCTCACTTCGTTTGCGTAGTCCTGATCAAGCATGGTCCCTATGTGCCCAAATCTGGCATGTTCACAAGTCACTTCATTACGTAAGGAAACCACCTGCACTTGGCTAAACCACATGAAAAGGTCGTGGGGCCAAAAAGGGCAGCCTAACCAACAAGCGTCCTGCACTAGTCGCCCCAGTGGCGGAGGGTGGCGTCGGTGTGACATTGTTTCCTGAGTGGAAATTCTCTTGAGCTTGCTCCAGGTGGGCTGGTCCACGTGTGCAGGTCATGTCTGTAGCTCACTCTGCAGGGATCGACTGCATGCTGACAGCTCTTCTATCGCCTTCTGGAATTCCTCCATAGCCGTCGTAATTCCCTATCTAAGTTCTCAAGCACAGGGGAAAACACACACGATGGAAACAAACACATAAGAGAATGAACGTTCAATGTCTGTATCATGTGGGCACGTGACTATGGGCCGATACAGAAACGTTTGTCCGGAAGTCCACTTGCGTTCTGCGTCACTTCCAACAATATCAGAAATTGAGTCCGCCTTGATGCAAAACACCTTGTTATTCGTTTATTTCTTTATTTTCATAAACTAGTTTCGGCGACAAATATCACCATCATCATTGGGTTTTTTAATCTAAAACATGCAGAAAAATAGCATGGCTATACAGACAGAGTGGGACATTATTACATTTTTACTATTCGTGTTTTGAAATATAGTTTTCTATGGATACTTTCATACTACCTTATTTATTGTATGTTACAGCATGTTTTTGATAATTTATTCTGTGCATTTTTGCTGTTGCCGTTTTTACTCAGCAAACATCATATCGTCTGCAACTGTGTGAGCGGGTCTTAATAAACAAAATACTAAAAGGTGAGCTTCGTTTCTTAGCAATATGCACTTGGGTTTGCGGTAGTGTTGTGGAATCCAGTTATTTGGTGTGTACTGGGCTGTTCAAATGGTTCAAATGGCTCTGAGCACTATGGGACTCAACATCTGAGGTCATCAGTCCCCTAGAACTTAGAACTACTTAAACCTAACTGACCTAAGGACATCACAGACATCCATGCCCGAGGCAGGATTCGAACCTGTGACGTAGCGGTCGCGCGGTTCCAGACTGAAGCGCCTAGAACCGCTCGGCCACTCCGGCCGGCACTGGGCTGTTAGTTAGCTATCCGAGTACTGACGTAAGTTGGATGGTATGCTGCTGATTCTATACACATAAAAACAAAACTTCCGCACTTTGTTTATGATCAAGAATATTACGCCATCTTGCTGTTCGCGTGTGTCGCGATAGGTGTATCGCATGTGGCGAGAAAGGCTGTGAAAACTGTAGCTCTAATTACGACGACTTCTGTTCATTATTTATGTCACTGTGTGTGATGGGGAAGTGGTTCTTTTGCGTGTGTGTGCTTTCTGTTCTGTGTCCTTGGTCAGTTCTCCCAGAGCGGTAAAGAGTGTGTTGTTGCGAAGTGTTGTGTTTCCGTTTATTACATTTTTCCCTTCGACCATAGCCTTTTGTAAGTGGTAATTTTCGTCTATTGTTAGTTGTCGGTATAGACTGTTGCTGTCTTTCAGAATGTGTGGATCGTTTTCGATATTAGTGGGGTTATGGTTTTTGTTCATTAGATGTTCTGCAAAAGTTGAATATGTGCTGTCACTCTTTAGAGCTCTCATGTGCTCTGTGTACCTCGTTCGGAAGTTTCTGCTTTGTTCGTCCTATGTATTGGGCCTGACAGGAGTTGCATGTGAGTTGATATATTCCAGCGTCTGAGGTTTTTATGACTGGCCATAGTCTTTTCTGAACTGTATTGTTTGTTCTGAATGTTATTGGGATCCCTTGCTTTTTCAAGATGTTTCCTATTCTATGTGATATTTTGTTATTGTATGTTAGTATGTACCATCTCTCTCTTTTTCCTGAAGTGGTGTGGTCTGCTGTGTGGTCTGTGTGTACTGCATGTCACTTCCGCAGATCAAGTCTGTCATCATGAGTTTGCCTACACCTCACGTTGGGGTCATCAGCGGAATGGGAGATGGGTTGTTTTCACTGCTTTCAGGTCTCTCAAGTATTGAGCTGGCTTTTATTGTCACGCCCATACACTAATTTCAGGGTGTAGGTCCAGGCGACGGTAACTGATTAAACACGTGATTACTAAAAATATATTTATTGGTGAAGGGTGGTACACTAATAGACTTTCGAAGTGCTGTCTGAAAGTGCACACCCCGTGGTCGCGTGGCAGCAGCAAATACACTACTGGCCACTAAAATTGCTACATCACGAAGATGACGTGCTACAGACGCGAAATTTAACCGACAGGAAGAAAATGCTGTGATATTAGCTTTTCAGAGCATTTACACAAGGTTGGCGCCGGTGGCGACACCTATAACGTGCCGATATGAGGAAAGTTTCCAACCGATTTCCCATACACAAACAGCAGCTGGCCGGCGTTGCCTGGTGAAATGTTGTTGTGATGTCTCGTGTAAGGAGGAGAAATGTGTACCATCACGTTTCCGACTTTGATAAAGGTCGGATTGTAGCCTATCGCGATTGTGGTTTATCGTATCGCGACATTGCCGCTCGCGTTAGTCGAGATCCAATGACTGTTAGCAGAATACGGAATCGGTGGCTTCAGGAGGGTAATACAGAACGCCGTGCTGGATCCCAACGGCCTCGTATCACTAGCAGTCGATATGACAGGCATCTTATCCACATGGCTGTAACGGATCGTGCAGCTACGTCTCGATCCCTGAGTCGACAGATGGGGACGTTTGCAAGACAACAACCATCTCTACGAACAGTTCGACGACGTTTGCAGCAGCATGGACTATCAGCTCGGAGATCATGGCTGTGGTTACCCTTGACGCTGCATCACAGACAGGAGCGCCTGCGGTGGTGTACTCAACGGCGAACCTGGGTACACAGATGGCAAAACGTCATTTTTTCGGATGAATCAAGGTTCCGTTTACAGCATCATGATGGTCGTATCCGTGTTTGGCGACATCGCGGTGAACGCACATTGGAAGCGTGTATTCGTCATCGCCATACTGGCGTATCACCCGGTGTGATGGTATGGGGTGCCATTGGTTACACCTCTCGGTCACCTCTTGTTGGCACTGACGGCACTTTGAACAGTGGACGTTACATTTCAGATGTGTCACGACCCGTGGCTCTACCCCTGTGGAACCCTACATTTCAATACACGACCGCATTGCTGTACGGGCTTTTCTGGATACAGAAAATGTTCAACTGGTTCCCTGGCCAGCACATTCTCCAGATCTCTCACCAACTGAAAACGTCTGGTCAATGGTGGCCGAGCAACTGGCTCGTCACAATACGCTAGTCACTACTCTTGATGAACTGTAGTATCGTGTTGAAGCTGCATGGGCAGCTGCACCTGTACACGCCATCCAAGCTCTGTTTGACGCAATGCCCAGGCGTATCAAGGTCGTTATTACGGCCAGAGGTGGTTGTTTTGGGTACTGATTTCTCATGATCTATGCACCCAAATTGCGTGAAAATGTGATCACATGTCAGTTCTAGTGTAATATATTTGTCCAATAAATACCCGTTTATCATCTGCATTTCTTCTAGGTGTAGCAATTTTAATGGCCAGTAGTGTAGCTCGGCCACTGATCCCGAAGGGTGCACGCTCTTCAGCGATCGAGCGCGTGGTTATGATGTCGCGGTCGCAGGGAGGCAAAGGATGCGTATCGGGTCGAACGCGCAAATTCTGTCTCGTCTCGCGGGGCGCCGTTTAATTCGCGGATGCGACGGGACAGAGCGGACGATCGGTGCCTGTACTGATTCGTTAACGCGCCGGTTGGGAGCAGCTTTGTACTCGACCCACGTGGTCCGCACCTGACGGAATCTCCGACCGGCGTAGACGTCTATATGGCACGGAGATCTAGCTCACAGTGATTTTCGTTTTGTCTATTCCGCGACCGTGGGCTCTGTACCGTTGCTAAAAGTTGGTCTAACGGTGAAATCTGAGCTCGCGGGCGAATACTGGCGCGGCGCCGTCCACGCGATTCTGTGGTATGGCTGCCACAACATCAGTACACCCCATTCAAAAGTTTCTGTGACTCACATCACCTGTATTGTTCATATACAGGGTGTTTCAAAAATGACCAGTACATTTGAAACGGCAATAAAAACTAAACGAGCAGCGATAGAAATACACCGTTTGTTGCAATATGCTTGGGACAACAGTACATTTTCAGGCGGACAAACTTTCGAAATTACAGTAGTTACAATTTTCAACAACAGATGGCGCTGCAAGCGATGTGAAAGATATAGAAGACAACGCAGTCTGTGGGTGCGCCATTCTGTATGTCGTCTTTCTGCTGTAAGCGTGTGCTGTTCACAATGTGCAAGTGTGCTGTAGACAACATGGTTTATTCCTTAGAACAGAGGATTTTTCTGGTGTTGGAATTCCACCGCCTAGAACACAGTGTTGTTGCAACAAAACGAAGTTTTCAACGGAGGTTTAATGTAACCAAAGGACCGAAAAGCGATACAATAAAGGATCTGTTTGAAAAATTTCAACGGACTGGGACCGTGACGGATGAACGTGCTGGAAAGGTAGGGCGACCGCGTACGGCAACCACAGAGGGCAATGCGCAGCTAGTGCAGCAGGTGATCCAACAGCGGCCTCGGGTTTCCGTTCGCCGTGTTGCAGCTGCGGTCCAAATGACGCCAACGTCCACGTATCGTCTCATGCGCCAGAGTTTACACCTCTATCCATACAAAATTCAAACGCGGCAACCCCTCAGCACCACTACCATCGCTGCACGAGAGACATTCGCTAACGATATAGTGCACAGGATTGATGACGGCGATATGCATGTGGGCAGCATCTGGTTTACTGACGAAGCTTATTTTTACCTGGACGGCTTCGTCAATAAACAGAACTGGCGCATATGGGGAACCGAAAAGCCCCATGTTGCAGTCCCATCGTCCCTGCATCCTCAAAAAGTACTGGTCTGGGCCGCCATTTCTTCCAAAGGAATCATTGGCCCATTTTTCAGATCCGAAACGATTACTGCATCACGCTATCTGGACATTCTTCGTGAATTTGTGGCGGTACAAACTGCCTTAGACGACACTGCGAACACCTCGTGGTTTATGCAAGATGGTGCCCGGCCAAATCGCACGGCCGACGTCTTTAATTTCCTGAATGAATATTTCGATGATCGTGTGATTGCTTTGGGCTATCCGAAACATACAGGAGGCGGCGTGGATTGGCCTCCCTATTCTCCAGACATGAACCCCTGTGACTTCCTTCTGTGGGGACACTTGAAAGACCAGGTGTACCGCCAGAATCCAGAAACAATTGAACAGCTGAAGCAGTACATCTCATCTGCATGTGAAGCCATTCCGCCAGACACGTTGTCAAAGGTTTCGGGTAATTTCATTCAGAGACTACGCCATATTATTGCTACGCATGGTGGATATGTGGAAAATATCGTACTATAGAGTTTCCCAGACTGCAGCGCCATCTGTTGTTGAAAATTGTAACTACTGTAATGTCGAAAGTTTGTCTGCCTGAAAATGTACTGTTGTCCCAAGCATATTGCAACAAACGGTGTATTTCTATCGCTGCTCGTTTAGTTTTTATTGCCGTTTCAAATATACCGGTCATTTTTGAAACACCCTGTATATGCTGCTCTGAAGCATCATGTCATCTTTTGATATGCATAATGCTTCGGAAAAGTTATGTTTACAACGGATTTAAGGTTTTGTACTTGCAGCGGCAATATGTTTTTCGTGTTTAAAAACACTCCGCTTCAACATATTTACATTTTTTTTTTTTACGTTTCCTTGGCTTTCTCTGTAAAAGCTGGCGGATTGGCAAATTCATCGGACATTTCAGTATTCATTTTAATTGGTCACCACAAACACAACAGTAAACACAAGAATATTACTGAAAATAACACAATAACATACTTAAGGCAGCCATTACTAAAACAGTAATGACGTGATTCTATGGACACACTATACTGGATCACTGCAATTGTGATGTCGCAGCACTCTGTCAGATCAGTGCAAGAAATTGGAAATTTGTGGTAAGACCTTATGGAATCAAACTGCTGTGGTCATCGGTCCATAAGCTTACGCACTACTTAATCTAACTTAAACTAACTTACGCTAAGGACAAAAACACACACGGGGGGACCCGCTTGACCGTGAAAAGGCGCGCCGTAGACCGCGCGGCTACCCCGCGTGGCTCAGTGCAAGAGGATTTGGTATTTCTTGCTACGAAAGTTTAAAGGGATTTGGTGTGTTTTGGTGGCAAATGGTGGATCTGACAACATTTATATAAGCCGGCCGGTGTGGCCGAGCGGTTCTAGGCGCTACAGTCTGGAACCGCGCTTAGAGCACTATGGGACTTAACATCTGAGCTCATCAGTTCCCCAGAACTTAGAACTACTTAAACCTAACTAACCTAAGGACATCACACACATCCATGCCCGAGGCAGGATTCGAACCTGCGACCGTAGCGGTCGCACGGTTCCGGACTGAAGCGCCTAGAACCGCTCGACCACCGCGGCCGGCAATCTTTATTAATTTGTCGATATGACTATAATGGACGATATGTGCATCGATTTCAAGTTTCGTGTAGACGTACGAACCATTCAGTGGAGAGCTGGGTAATCGCCCTGGAATATTTGCCGAGCAAAACTGGAAGATTTGGGTAAGATTTGTGATTGGATTCAGAAATAATTAGCGTATGGGTCTCCATTACTGTGTTCTTAATGCGACGAAATTTGCAGGTGTAACCGTAATTTCATGTCTAAGGATTGTTATAAGCTCATCACTATTTACAATGCATACCAATAGATAACATTAGAATCACTTTAAGAATCTTCCGAAACGATGCTATCATCTACACGAAATATGCAACGCAAAAGGCCGAATCGAGATAGAGAAACACCTGAGATCCGTTAGCGTCAGATTACGCTAATGCTGGAAGAAAAATCATGTGAAACAGTATCAACTTTAAAAAACCTCGTCAGCAATATGTATTTCGTTGCAGTGTCTTGTCTCGTTTGTCAGGCTACTGGAAAAAGAAAAAGACGGTTCTTTCACCAAATCAGATACACTTATTATAAGCTGTTTGAACTCTTAATGTTTGCAGGGTTGCTTCCGATCGGACTTAAAATTGTATATAGAAATTCAACAAGAATACGGATGAGAAGAGCTGAATGACGTTTATACATATGTATGTTCTGCAGAACTGATTTCGTTTTAAGCTCAGTTCGTATACACAGAATATCGTAAAATACATCGTGTTACGCACCATAGAGACATTTAAAAGTATTACACTATTTTTCTTAGATTAACACAGGTAACTCTGTTCTGTTAACAATTTATACGATGATCCGATGATAAAAATTTTCAATGCATGTTTCAGGTATTCATTGCTACCAACTTCAGGCACAAACTGTTACGCTGTCCCCCAAAACATTTAATTAGGAAGGAAATTTAAGGTTATTCATTTCTTGAAGTACAGATACTCGATGTCATCCCTCACTTAGATATATTGTAGCCTGACAGCTGTATTGTATCCTTGTACAGTAAAGCAATACCTCCTGCAAAGACGTATGTATTTGCGATGTTTTCGCTGACATATTCGCCCTGTCATGTGGTATCGCCATGTTTAACCCCCAAATGCAAAGGGCACATGTCAGGTGTATATATATGGATAGTTCCAACCATTTTCCACAGAGAGTGCAACCATCTTGGATTTAGTACGGTACAGGGATACTCTCCTAAGAGTTATCAGGCTCACCTCTTATGTTTCGGCAGATATTCGCAATTTCGTTTTCGTAATGTGTAGCTGGAGTCAGCCTAAATACACTACTGGCCATTAAAATTGCTACACCAGGAAGAAATGCTGATGATATACGGGTATTCATTGGAAAAATATATTATACTAGAACTGACATGTGATTACATATTCACGCAATTTCGGTGCATAGATACTGAGAAATCAGTACCCAGAACAACTACCTCTGGCCGTAATAACGGCCTTGATACGCCTGGGCATTACGTCAAACAGAGCTTGGATGGCGTGTACAGGTACAGCTGTCCATGCAGCTTCAACACGATAACACAGTTCATCAAGAGTAGTGACTGGCGTATTGTGACGAGCCAGCTGCTCGGCCACCATTGACCAGACGTTTTCAACTCTGGAGATCTGGAGAATGTGCTGACCAGGGCAGCAGTCGACCATTTTATATATCCAGAAAGGCCCGTACAGGACCTGCAACATGCGGTCGTGCATTATCCTGCTGAAATGTAGGGTTCGCAGGGATCGAATGAAGGTTAAAGCCACGGGTCGTAACACATCTCAAATGTAACGTCCACTGTTCAGAGTTCCGTCAATCCGAACAAGAGGTGACGTGTAACCAGTGTCACCCCATACCATCACGCCGGGTGATACGCCAATATGGCGATGACGAATACACGCTTCCAATGTGCGTTCACCGCGATGTCGCCAAACACGGATTCGACCATCATGATGCTGTAAACACAACCTGGATTCATCCGAAAAAATGACGTTTTGCCATTTGTGCACCCAAGTTCGTCGTTGAGTACACCATCGCAGGCGCTCCCGTCTGTGATGCAGCGTCAAGGGTAACCGCAGCCGTGGTCTCCGAGCTGATAGTCCATGCTGCTGCAAACGTCGTTGAACTGTTGGTGCAGATGGATGTTGTCTTGCAAACGTCCCCAGGGATCGAGACGTGGCTGCACGATCCGTTACAGCAATCCATGCGGATAAGATGCTTGTCAGAATGAGATTTTCACCCTGCAGCGGAGTGTGCGCTGATATGAAACTTCCTGGCAGATTAAAACTGTGTGCCCGACCGAGACTCGAACGCGGGACCCGAGTTCGTGTCTCGGTCGGGCACACGGTTTTAATCTGCCAGGAAGTTTCAAGATGCTAGTCATCTCGACTGCTAGTGATACGAGGCCGTTGGGATCCAGCACGGTGTTCCGTATTATCCTCCCGAACCCACCGATTCCATATTCTGCTAACAGTAATTGGATCTCAACTAACGCGAGCAGCAATGTCGCGATACGATAAACCGCAATCCCGATAGGCTACAATCCGACCTATATCAAAGTCGGTAAAGTGACGGTACGCATTTCTCCTCCTTACACGAGGGATCACAACAACGTTTCACCAGGCAACGCCGGTCAACTGCTGTTTGTGTATGAGAAATCGATTGGAAACTTTCCTCATGTTAGCACGTTGTAGGTGTCGCCAGCGGCGCCAACCTTGTGTGAATGCTCTGAAAAGCTAATCATTTGCATATCACAGCATCTTTTCCTGTCGGTTAAACTTCGCGTCTGTAGCACGTCATCTTCGTGGTGTAGCAATGGTTGGTTGGTTGGTTGGTTTGGGGAAGACCAGACAGCGTGGTCATCGGTCTCATCGGGTTAGGGAAGGATGGGGAAGGAAGTCGGCCGTGCCCTTTCAGAGGAACCATCCCGGCATTTGCCTGGAGTGATTTAGGGAAATCACGGAAAACCTAAATCAGGATGGCCGGACGCGGGGTTGAACCGTCGTCCTTCCAAATTCGAGTCCAGTGTCTAACCACTGCGCCACCTCGCTCGGTCAGGTGTAGCAATGTTAATCGCCAGTAGTGTACATCAGTTCACTTCACAGAGCAACTTCATCGTCATCATAAGCTGAAGAGATTTCAACGACATCGTAATGCTGCACTACACAGTAGGCAGCGTCATCCATTATTCTCATTAACGTTATCCTCATCATCATCATCAATGGCGGAACGTTCACAATTTAGGATTTTACGTGGTGTTAAGAACCTCTACAGCTTCGGGTCGTTCTGAAATGGTTGGAACAACTGATCGTCACCCACTTATGACGGACGCAGTAGCGGCTAAATGGCCGTATATGCAGGCTGCTCGAAATCTAATAACGGTATCAGTGGATACATCAGGAGCTGCCACTGCGTCATTGATTTCTTAGGTCATGGCGGCTGTGATGATGTTCGAAACTGTAGCAGCTCATCTACATCCGGCTGGAATTGCCTCTGGTGTGGCAGCTGTGGTGTTGCAGGCGTGCCGGCCGGAGTGGCCGTGCGGTTCTAGGCGCTACTGTCTGGAACCGAGCGACCGCTTCGGTCGCAGGTTCAAATCCTGCCTCGGGCATGGATGTGTGTGATGTCCTTAGGTTAGTTAGGTTTAATTAGTTCTAAGTGTTAGGCGACTGACGATCTCAGAAGTTAAGCTGCATAGTGCTCAGAGCCATTTGAACTTTTTTTTTTTTTGCTGGAGGCTTTGTAGGAGGTAGTGGAGACGAATAGAACTATAGCAGCTCCTTGATGTCTCTTAGCTGTTCCTGAAGCACTATATCATCATCAACGATGTGTTTGGCGGCTCTAGGTTGCCTGATGATGGCTGTGACGATTGGATTTGCTGCATTTCATCCTCAACAGTTCGGACGTTACCAGTCATCTGTAACCGCCACAACTGTATCGATCGTCGCTTGATTCCACTCTTCATCATCATCACATACTGTAATTAAAAAAACAAAAACATCATTAGATCATATGTGACGAAAATACAATCATCTGTAAAACTGTGGTCTCTTGGCTAGCTCTGAGACGAGAACATGAGGAAACCAAAACATGAGATATATATACACTCCTGGAAATGGAAAAAAGAACACATTGACACCGGTGTGTCAGACCCACCATACTTGCTCCGGACACTGCGAGTGGGCTGTACAAGCAATGATCACACGCACGGCACAGCGGACACACCAGGAACCGCGGTGTTGGCCGTCGAATGGCGCTAGCTGCGCAGCATTTGTGCACCGCCGCCGTCAGTGTCAGCCAGTTTGCCGTGGCATACGGAGCTCCATCGCAGTCTTTAACACTGGTAGTATGCCGCGACAGCGTGGACGTGAACCGTATGTGCAGTTGACGGACTTTGAGCGAGGGCATATAGTGGGCATGCGGGAGGCCGGGTGGACGTACCGCCGAATTGCTCAACACGTGGGGCGTGAGGTCTCCACAGTACATCGATGTTGTCGCTAGTGGTCGGCGGAAGGTGCACGTGCCCGTCGACCTGGGACCGGACCGCAGCGACGCACGGATGCACGCCAAGACCGTAGGATCCTACGCAGTTCCGTAGGGGACTGCACCGCCACTTCCCAGCAAATTAGGGACACTGTTGCTCCTGGGGTATGGGCGAGGACCATTCGCAACCGTCTCCATGAAGCTGGGCTACGGTCCCGCACACGATTAGGCCGTCTTCCGCTCACGCCCCAACATCGTGCAGCCCGCCTCCAGTGGTGTCGCGACAGGCGTGAATGGAGGGACGAATGGAGACGTGTCGTCTTCAGTGATGAGAGTCGCTTCTGCCTTGGTGCCAATGATGGTCGTATGCGTGTTTGGCGCCATGCAAGTGAGCGCCACAATCAGGACTGCATACGACTGAGGCACACAGGGCCAACACCCGGCATCATAGTGTGGGGAGCGATCTCCTACACTGGCCCTACACCACTGGTGATCGTCGAGGGGACACTGAATAGTGCACGGTACATCCAAACCGTCATCGAACCCATCGTTCTACCATTCCTAGACCGGCAAGGGAACTTGCTGTTCCAACAGGACAATGCACGTCCGCATGTATCTCGTGCCACCCAACGTGCTCTAGAAGGTGTAAGTCAACTACCCTGGCCAGCAAGATCTCCGGATCTGTCCCCCATTGAGCATGTTTGGGACTGGATGAAGCGTCGTCTCACGCGGTCTGCACGTCCAGCACGAACGCTGGTCCAACTGAGGCGCCAGGTGGAAATGGCATGGCAAGCCGTTCCACAGGACTACATCCAGCATCTCTACGATCGTCTGCATGGGAGAATAGCAGCCTGCATTGCTGCGAAAGGTGGATATACACTGTACTAGTGCCGACATTGTGCATGCTCTGTTGCCTGTGTCTATGTGCCTGTGGTTCTGTCAGTGTGATAATGTGATGTATCTGACCCCAGGAATGTGTCAATAAAGTTTCCCCTTCCTGGGACAATGAATTCACGGTGTTCTTATTTCAATTTCCAGGAGTGTATATATATATATATATATATATATATATATATATATATATATATAATCTTATGGGACTTAACTGCTAAGGTCATCAGTCCCTAACCTTACACACTACTTAACCTAAATTATCCTAAGGGCAAACACACACACCCATGCCCGAGGGAGGACTCGAACCTCCACCGGGACTGTAAAATATTAGTTCAGTTTATTATGATATAGATAACAAGATTAATTTAACTTTGGTTTACTCACTTCCACAGGAATGTTCTGAATATTTATAACTGTCACTGAATATTGATGTATCACTTGATACCGACTGTTTTACAAGACGCTTCACTTGAAGTACATAGACCTGATGTTCACAGTTAAAGTTCAGCATAAGACATGAGATACAATGGTGCCACAAGTAGGCGATGTTGTCTGCTGGATCGGAGGTCACGGGATGAATCAGAGAATTCCTTTGCTCGGCTGTATGTCGGCGTCTCGGTGTGGTGGCGCTGCGAAGTTCAGAGAGAGTGTGGCTTCGTCAGTATCTCTCATTCGTCGTTGCAGTACGCAGCCAGATATGGTTATCTTCTGTGATGCTGATGCGAGGGGCTGACTCAATTATGGCACCACGATATTTGGGCGATGTCACAATAATATACATATTCTCTGCTGCCTCGCCCACAAAAATAGTCAACACTTACACTGAAGAGCCAAAGAAACTGGTACACCTGCCTAATATCGTGTAGGGCCCCCGCGAGCACGTAGAAGTTCCGCAACACGACGTGACATGGACTCGACTAATGTCTGAAATAGTGCTGGAGAACATACTGGCCACTCTAGTCGAGCGATGTCGTTATCAGCCGGCCGGTGTGGCCGTGAGGTTCTAGGCGCTTCAGTCTGGAACCGTGCTGGGTTGGGTTGTTTTGGGGAAGGAGACCAGACAGCGAGATCATCGGTCTCATCGGATTAGGGAAGGAAGTCGGCCGTGCCCTTTGAAAGGAACCATCCCAGCATTTGCCTGGAGCGATTTAGGTAAATCACGGAAAACCTAAATCAGAATGGCCGGACGCGGGATTGAACCGTCGTCTCCCGAATGCGAGTCCAGTGTCTAACCACTGCACCACCTCGCTCGGTGCCTGGAACCGTGTGACCGCTACGGTCGTAGGTTCGAATCCTGCCTCAGGCATGGATGTGTGTGGTGTCCTTAGGTTAGTTAGGATTAAGTAGTTCTACGTTCTAGGGCACTGATGACCAAAGAAGGTAAGTCCCATAGTGCTCAGAGCCATTTGAACCATTTGCTATACATCTGTCAGAGTACGATTGGGTGGAGATCTCTTCTGAACAGCACGTTGAAAGATATCCCAGATATGCTGAGTAATGTTCATGTCTGGAGAGTTTGGTGGCCACAGGAATTGTTTAATCTCAGAAGAGCCACTCTGTAGCAATTATGGAAGTATGAGCTGTCGTATTGCTCTGCTGGAATTGCCCAAGTCCGTCGGAATGCTCAATTGACATGAATGGACGCAGGTAATCAGACAGGATGCTTACGTACGTGTCACATGTCAGAGTCGTATCTAGTCGTACCAGAGGTC
This sequence comes from Schistocerca piceifrons, assembly GCF_021461385.2. Classification (NCBI taxonomy): domain Eukaryota; kingdom Metazoa; phylum Arthropoda; class Insecta; order Orthoptera; family Acrididae; genus Schistocerca; species Schistocerca piceifrons. The sequence continues at coordinate 783,578,325 of NC_060149.1, read as the reverse complement.
CCATGTAACGCCAACAGCACACGCCCCACACTATTACAGAGCCTCCTCCAGCTTGGACAGTCCCCTGCTGACATGCAGAGTCCATGGATTCATGCAGTTGTCTCTATACCCATACACGTCCACCTGCTCGAAACAATTTGAAACGACACTCGTCCGACCAGGCAACATGTTTCTAGTCAACAACGGTCCAATGTCAGTGTTGACGTGCCCAGAGGAGACGTGAAGCTTTGTGTCGTGTGCTCATCAAGAATACGCGAGTAAGCCTTCGTTCGAAAGCTCATATCGATGATGTTTCTTTGAATGTTTCGCACGCTGACACTTGTTGATGGCCTAGCATTGAAATCTGCAGCAATTTGCGGACGGGTTGCACTCCTGACACGCTGAACGATTCTCTTCAGTTACCGCTGGTCCCGTTCTTGCAGGATCTTTTCCAGCCGCAGCGATGTCGTAGATTTGATGTTTTACCGGATTCCTGATATTCACGGTACACTCGTGAAACGGTCGTACGGGAAAATTCCCACTTCATCGCTACCTTGGAGATGCCATGTCGCATAGCTCACGCGCCGACTATAACACCACGTTCAAACTATCTCAAATCTTGATAGCCTGCCATTGTAGCAGCAGTAACTGATCTAACAACTGAACCAGACACTTGTTGTCTTATATAGGCATAGCCGACCGCCGTGCCGTATTCTGCCTGTTGACATATCTCTGTATTTGAATACTCAAGCCTATACCAGTTCCTTTGGCGCTTCGGTGGATATTGCATATACCTCCTACTCCTCCCTTTCTGTGTCCACCACTTTCTTTCCTGTCTCTTTGTCCACCCGATCCTCCACCTTTATCTGTCCAACTTCTGATCCCTCTCACTCTGTACATCTCCTCCTACCCTCTCTGCCCATGTACTTTTCCCTCTACCTCCCTGGTCGGCTAATCCTCCGTCTCTCCTCCTGTCTATCTTCTCCTATCCCCTCACCCTATCCATCTCCTCCTGCCCCCTCTCCCTATTTACTACCTCCTCCCCAATTCTTCCTATTCATGTCGTCCTGCCTCTCTCCCTACTCATCTCCTCCTCCTTCTCCTCCTCCCCACCTTTCCCTATCCATCTTATTTTCTCATTCTCCATATCCACCTACTCCTCCCCCTCTCTCCGTCTCTTCCTTCCTTCCCCCTCTGTCTATCTCGTCCTACCACTCTCTCTCTATTCATCCTCTCCTGCCCCTTGTCTCCCTGCCCATCCTCTCCTGTCCCCTGTCTCTTTGCCTGTCCTCTCTTCTATCTGTCTCCACCTTCTCCCACTCATGCCCATCTGCACACGTAGCCCCTTCAAAACAGGTCGATAAAGTAGACATATTTTTCCAACACAACACACCTCTCATGCAGTGCTACCTTACTGTCAGGAGCTGAAGAAACGTACTTTCTCCCATATCTCCACATTTGTTGGAGCTGTGTGTTTTTGGATATTATGGGCATTCAATGGCGTCTTGTTGGAGATAGGAGGTTATAAGCCCTAGTGCTGATACTTGTGAAGTTTTTGTGTGTCACATTTGGCTGAAATGAATCCAGGTATCTGGGAGGAAACAGTTTGAAAAGCTTGTGAGGGTGTTGCAGAGTAGACCGTGAGAAAAAAGTTCGATGCATTGCACCATTTCCAATCAGGCTGTTGTATGCAAATTCCAGCAGCCTACCAGATACAATTAGTGTCAGTTGCTCTACAGCACAGATGATAGCACACAAGAATGCTTTGGCTCAGGTTTAATCCTTACTACTGTCCAATGTCCAATATGTGTATTGCTGTCTCGTTCAGTTTTAGGAAACCAAATGAAGAACAAGTTTGGAAAGACCATCTCCGACAGGCCACTTCAGTTTGCACTCACATGGCCTGATTGGCTAACTTAACACTAATTAACTTGGAAATGGCGCAACATAAGGAATTTTTCTAACAACTATTTATCAGCACAATCTACTCTGTAACAGTATTACAAGCTTTTCAGACTGTTTCTGACCACTCTATGTATACAGTGGTGTTCAAAAATAAAGCAACAAACGGAAATTTTGCAAGGCTGCGTTTATTTTGCCACAAAACAGCACAAACAGCTGATAGTATAGGATAATAGGTGTAGAGAATACAGAACGTAAACAACTGCAACATGCATAATGGTAGACAAAAATGTTCTTTGTTTTTTTTTCAACTTAACAGATTTGCACATACATTATGACAACTGGTTAATGTGCTCAGTATGGGGTGTGACCACCTCTGACAGCAATACAGGCCTGACGACGTCGGGGTGTGCTGTGAATGATGTCGTCAGTCTCACATTGAGACCAAAGCACTCATTATTCCTGCAGAGCTACTCACAAGTTGGTGGATGCTGACGTGATGCAAGCCATCACCCTAGTGCATCCCAGACATGCTCTATAAGATTCAAATACGGAGAGCGAGCAGGCCATGCCATGCGTGCAATATCTCCCATTGCCAAGAAAATATCAACAACCCGTGTTCTATGAGGTCGAGTATTATCGTCCATCAGTACGAAGTCTGGGCCCACAGCATCTCGCAACAACCGCACTTGAGGTCCGAAGATCTCAACCTTACTGATTCTCCTGCATAATTTCAAGAAGAGCTGTTCGAGTGGTCAATGTAATCTTTGCCCACACCATTGGGGATCCTCCTCAATGCCGGTGTTTTTCCACAATGTTTGGGTCGCAAAATCGTGTTCCACGTTCCCTCCAGACGCGAATCCGTTGAGAATTACTCTCCAGACGAAGTAGGAACTCATCTGTGTAAAAAACATTGGCCCACTGTTCGACCGTCCAGGAGACATGTTGATAACTCCGCTGTAGACATTCCCTTCTGTGAAGACGCGTCAGAGGTACAAATACAGCAGATCTCCAACAGTAAAGGACACTCTGTTGAAGATCGCTATACACCATTTGTCTCGGTACAATAAGTCCAATGGATGCTGTGAGGCCAGATTCCAGTTGCCATGCAGTACCAAGGCGGGACCGTCGTGCTCTTACAGCCAAATAACGGTCCTCTCTCTCTCTGATGACGCCCTGCCCTGGTCACTGGGATACAGTTTTGGTCGCTATAAACTGTCGCCACATCCAAGAAACAACAGAACGATTCATATTAAGCCATGGGGTCACATGATTTTGCGACTGTCCTGCCTCCATTCTTTTTTGGCCCTCCACCGCAGAGAATCTGGTAGGCGTCTTCTCTGTGCCATACTGCACCGTCTGTAGCTGTACTAGAGTTGGGGCGACTCGTGAATGAGTCGTTCGTTTGAACGACTCTAAATAAAGAATCGAATTGTGATATGGACGAATCGTCGTTCAAAACAATCGTAAGAACGATTGCGTGTTTCCGAGTCATGACGATTCCAAGTTCCAACGATTCATCGATTCTTATTACGCTATCCTTCGAAGGCAACTTCCGAATCAGGCCGAGTCGTGCCGAATGATTACGATCGCCAGATGGCAGTCAAGTGGAGGATGCGTGTGAACAAAGGAAGCTCAGAACGAACAAACGAAGTTCGTGGCCCGTAATATTACTCGTGAAAATCAAACTGACACTTGGCGGTGGCTGACGGGAACGAGCGTAAAGGCATTTGCCATTTACTATCGCTACCATCAGCCACCGCGCCGACGTCATCTTAGTTCGCGCTAGTAATACACGAACTAATGATGACAGAAACGATATACAGCGAGTACACAGCTCCCAATACACACGATTAAAATCAAGAAATCCAAGTATTATGAATAAATATGTAACTCTTATTTGTTGCAGATGCAATACAAAACACAGACACCTTCTTTACCTACGAGCAATAGCACTTGGATTATGTATTATATTTCGCGTATCTCGAAAATGGCCCTAATGATTTGGATGAAATTTTGTATTTAGACTGGTTTTTGCTTTTTGAGTTCACCTACATAGTTCCATTCTTTCGTAAAAAGTCAGTTTTACAATATATATATCCTACATAGTTCCATTCGTAAGCCACGTCTGCCTCACTGCTAGATTTTGTTACTATAAAACAGACGTCTGTAGTTAGATACGTTTAAGCCACACAACCAAACTGGCACCACCTTTCGCACAAATCGACTCCTCTTTCCTGGCATACTGAAATAAAACAATAGATGCAATCAAATCAAACGTGACCTTTCATCAATTAAGGCATTACACGTATAAATCGAAAATCACACTTGTAACGTCATATGCATGTTAACTCATAAATAAACTATTTCTGGCACATCTTATCATGACACAGTTCGATTCTAACCCCATTGACAATTTCAGACATGTCCTGCCATCTGTGAGTACGATGTAGAACTTTTTGCATTCTGTAAGAATCGTGCCATCGCAGAATAGAATGAATCGTGAACGAATCTTAGGAATCGATTCGCAATGGGAGATTGAATCGTAGGAATCGAATCGGGAAAAAGAATCGTGTTGCCCAACCTACCCTCTTTGGTAGGTGCTCCGACGTCATCGTTGGCATGGTTGTCCATTGCCATCTTGTATGCAGAAAACGATCATACGGACATCTACTGACAGTTTGTGTGATTATATCGTGAATGGGGAAATAGCGGTTTGTTGCTTTGATTTGGGACATCAGTGTACATAAATGTATATGTATATACCGTCGGAAATAAATGGAACCCCCTCGAGTGTTTTCAATGGCACCAGGGTACACTATGTGCATACTAGGGGGTTGTAGCTTAGTGATTCATTCATCACAGCCATTGCCAATCAGATGGAGCTCGGGAGGGCTGCCTGAGCATCCTTTATTTTTAGTCTGCAGGCTATAACTGTGCTGAGAGGTTAAGTGTCAGCAACATTCACTCTGGGGTACAACCATGCTCCACAGCACACAGGTCCCATCCACAGCTTTATGGTGTGAGAGGCCATCACTTACAATTCGCGGTCACAATTAGTGTTTTGCAAGGTAAAGTAACCAGTGCATACTCCATTTCTCAGGCTGTGATCCGCCTTCATAGGGCCATTTCTGTGGTGCCACCACAAGGCTTCAAATCGGCCGCGGTCCGTCAGTACACATCGGACCCGCTAGTCGCCACTGTCGACGCTAGCAGACCGAGCGCCGCCACTCGGCTGGTCTTAAGAGACAAGCTAGCGCACTACCCAGTTCTACAGACGACTTTAATAGGAATGGTTCACTCGTTATAGCTTCAGAGATCTCAATTGCAGAGACGCTAGTTAGCATAGCCTTTAGCAAAGTCAGTAGCTACGACCCAGCCAGGCGCCACATACAGTTTATGCATTGCCAATTGATCTATATGTGAGAAGCAGTCAGAATTGTAAAGCAGTATTCGCAGTTAAGTCTATAATTGCACTTGTAAATATTATTGTACAAAGTCAAGATCGACGTTCATCGCTGATGCTGAATTAAAGCTAAGATTTAATTGTATTCCTGTTTACTAACTTCTAATCCCCTAAGATGTTCCAGGTACCTCCCGTCAAGTATAGTTCATTGATCCTCACGTCAGCCTACGTGATCAACGTGTGCAATTATGGCCACCCCTTGTGATCAGACTAACAAGGGGAGGCCGCCAATTGTGAAATTCAGATTCGATTCATACTGTGCATAATAAAAGTTCATGGCCAGAGGTGTAATGTGGCAAAGCACCAAGATGCACTTCTCAGCCGTTGCCGAGAAAATCGACAGTTAAAAGAAACCGTTGCGGTGAAATATTCTCGACGATTAATAATATTCTACAGCGTCGTGTCGCAGCGGTAAGCGCTCGGGTTCGTAATCCGAAGGTCGCCGGATCGAATCTCACGCCATGCAATTTTTTTTATTATTAGTTTTTTGTAATTCATATATATATATATATATATATATATATATATATATATATATATATATATATATATATATATAGTATTAATGAATTGCTTATGCATGTTGGTGAAGGCGGATCGCTCTCCAATTGTACCGCCTCCATTTTTCCGTTTTTTTAAACAGGGTGTACCAAAGCTCTCCCCTCCGCACTGATTTTCGACACTGTTATAAGTTGCGCTAGGGACCGCATCTACCTTCTTTCGAAGTTAGCAGGCAACTACGCTGTTATGCGGCGGCTCGTTTCGGCCCATTCAACATCTGTCATTCAAGTGTAACGAGCGAGTAACGGAGTTAATATTTCATACCTGCCACAGCAAATTTGTGTTCGTGGGGTTTCTATTCTAATTCGAACGTTTGACTTACGCTATACGTATTCGTTTCTACGTCTTCCGTTAACTATACGTGGTTAACATTATGAAGACAATTAATAACATTTGTGAAATACAACTTTGTTTGCGGAAAACATAATGATGTTCGAAGTCGCCAGTTTTTCCACGACAAACGACTTTCAACAACTTATTATATGCATAATTGTTGCAACTGATATATATATTTAAATTATAAAAAACAAATACTAAAAAAAAAAGTTGCATAGACCGAGATTCGATCCGGCGACCTTTGGATTACGAACCCGAGCGCTTACCGCTGCGCCACGACGCTGTAGAAAATTGTTAATCGTAGAGAGTATTTCACCGAAACGGTTTCTTTAACTGTCGATTTTCTCGACAACGGCTGAGAAGTGCATCTTGGTGCTTTGCCACATTACACCTCTGGCCATGAGCTTTTATTATGCGCAGTATAAATCGAATCTGAATTTCACAATTGGCGGCCTCCCCTTGTAAGAGTCAAATGGCGTGACTCAACCGGGTCACTCTTTTTCCATGAGGCCCATAGTTCCGCCTTATATACAACAATTTCTTCAACAGGAAAATAATGTGCTTTTTCAGCAGGACAGTTCACATTGACATATGACTGGTACAACACAACCTACTCTTCATGGTGAGCTTTAACCATTATTCACTTGCTGCTTCATCGTTATAATAGTACTACGTGATCCACCTTGGGAGGAATCAGCTGTATATAGAAAATACACGCTGGGGCGGCATTAAGGGTAGACGCTGGCTACGCACTCCCCCTGAGCGCGCCATACCCACACACATCAGCCGCAGGTAGAGGGGTGCAAGGTAGCTAACAGAGCCTTCATGTTGAAAGGCCCAGGCGCCACTAGATGCAGCACACAAGACTTGGGTGTACAAACGACCTGTACATATTGAGTTGGACAGATATTCAAATGCTACGTATTCATTATCATTCTTCACATGGTTACACTCTCCTCATCCTCCAAGTACCAACCATAGCACAGTTGAGAGGTTCCATGCCCTCTATTCCATATATCCTCTCATTTTCACCAATTTTATTGATGTTCTATGTCATTCAACGGTAGTAACAGACCGAATAAGGTTATTGTAATGAGAGTATTTGTACTGAGAGCTCAAAAACTACTTTTGACTTGATTCCCACGCATGTTGGTTTAGTTCCATGGGTGGCCTGTGCGAGGCGAGCATCGGAGGACGCGGCAGACTGCGTTTCCGGTTGGGGGCTGCACTTCCCTGAATTCTGAGGGGTTCGTACAATAGGCTTAAGCGCCTGGTGGAACGACTGACGTCCGTCGAGTTTCGCCTATTGTATGCACAGGGCGAAATGACCTGCGAGACGTCTGAGAGTCGCCGCAGTTTATGTGTTTAGCGCTCTGGCGCGTCCGGAACGAAGATTCCTGGCACCAACTGACTGCATTGTCCTCTTGATTCTGAGAATACTTGTGGACTGTGCCCTGCTGGGTGCGACTGTCTGGCACCGGATGGCCGGTGGTCTACGCAGGTTGTTTCTGTAGCCGGTCAAACGGCAAGTTCAGTGCCCTCAGCTGAATACCAGAGGCATGATTGGTCAACTTAAACTGAGGCTTGTTGACGTCATAAAGCCCTGCTCGAAATTGGAGGGAAAGGTCGCTATTGGCGCGAATGATGCTCTGAGACAGTGTGGGGGAATTTTGGAATCAGAACTGAATGCTGATTCGCGTTTTATCGAGGAGAGTAGGGAGTAGAGCAATGTTGGCTTCAGTCTTGCGTTGTGCGGGCAGGGGATTCGGGATCTGATCTTCGTCGGATGGTCTTGCGACTTGGTCGCTCGTTTTCGGAAGAACTTAGAATCCTCGGACAGCCTTCGAAGCCAAGGGTTGACACAGAGCTGCTGCACGGCAGAAGTCGGCGCCTACATCATCAGGGCGCTGCCTACCGACCACGTGCTGCAGATTTCAGTACTGCTACAGTATTTTGCGGCTCTGGCATTGTAGGACCTTATCAATTTTATACTGAACCCATCAGCAGCACGCGCGTTCGCTTTACTACAAGTCCACCTTGCTTGTTTCACCATGTGATCCCATTTGAGCTCTCACTACTAATTGCGATACTGCTATATAGTCGGAAGATTAATAATTAATTCATTAGGACCTCCAGTCATTATCGTCAATCTATTATCACAGAGAGTAGGAGCCCCTTGTTCTCGAGCCAACTCTTATTCTCATAGTATTTCAGTATGCCCTATCCTTTGACCTACTGTGTGTGTCGACAATCATGTGCATTTATGCTCTGATAAATAATAAATCTCACTGTAATATTTAATCCGCATATCATTTCGTAGATATATGCAGAATCCCATTTCCTGTTGTTTATTATGATAAAGTTCTCTTTTTTTCCTGAGTAGATTACGATTTTTATTAAATTATTGTGAGTGTGCACTCCTTATTTTACCAACTAGCAGGGTCCACCATCATTTTGTTCCATTACCATTGTGCGCATAACTAATTGGGTGGTAGATAAGGAGGGCATCGAGTGTATGTCTTGTTCTCATGCAAAATTCGTCTCAATTAAAGAGGTACGAACTCTTCTCCACCCCTGCACCTCGCACAGTGACTTCTGAAATCTCGTTTATATTCTGGCAGTCTGTCACATGCGTTATATCAGCATTCCTACTTCTGTACTGCCTCGTATGAAGAAGTGTTCGGTTTTTCTACAATATGAACCATATATATGATCAAAATTTTGTTTTAGAATTCAGCAGTTGCAATGTAGGAGAGACGGACTCTACTGTTGTTGATATATCATAGAAAATTTTCTGCTCACAATAAAGACTTAACATTGGAAAAGAAATATGTGGCACTAATAACAATATGACTCCCAAAACTAATGGTATGGAGAAAGAAAAACTAGTGCACACACTAATGAAATTAGGCACTTAATAATGAGAAAAAGTTAATAATTTGTGTGCACATTGTATGCGCAATACACTAATGCAATTTAAACTCTGATGTTTGCCGTAATGCATCCTTGATAAGGGCTCCAAACACTGGAACAGTACTACTGAATTGGTGGCGCTAGTGCCTTGTATACGATTTCTATTACGGGTGCATTTCATTGTCTCCCAAACACTTCCATTCGCAATCCTGGTTTTCTTTCTGTGATCATTCTATTTAACAGTATTTCCCCAAGATACTTGTGTGCTGATTACCACTAACCTTGTAATAAGGTACTATCATATTATTTCTCTATGTTACAGTTATTATTATTGATTTTTACCTCCGTTTTCTGTAATACCTTGTGAGGGTCACTAAGAAATTTCATTCACATATGACCTCTTTTGTAATCTTTCTGGGGTAGGTAATGACCATATGCATACAAAACATACACAAGTGGCTTATCGTAATATGCAAGTGTGATTACAAAAACAAGTAAATTATTTAGACATAGTAAGATACTGATACAGAAAAATGTATCATATATTTGTAAGTAGTAAGATACTGCAGTACTTTAACACTCTATAAGATAATGAAGTGATTAGAAAATGGTCTGGTTAAGAACATTTATTCAAATAATTTCTTTTTTATAAAATTAAAATTAGGCATCATTTATTAAAAAACTGAATATATCTAACGGTATATAGAGTTAGTTTGTTAGTCAGTCAGTTAATTACATGTTCCATAGATCATTTCAACGATTCTTTTATATCAAGATAATGTCGAATGCGTCAGTTTACAGGACATATATTCATAATTGGTGTCAATATTAATTAATATATTAGTGTTTTAGCCCTAATCATGAAACTACATTTAAAAACATTTTTTATAGTTTTGAAGTAGGCATTCGTCAATGAAGTGCCAGGAGTTGTCCAAGAGAAATGATTTGAAGTGAAATGTAAATCTCGCTTTGCTATCTGTCAGATATGTTATCCTATTGGGTGAATGATTAATTTTTTTTCTGTGTAGTGAAATCCTTTCTGAGCCACTGACAGCTTTCATAGTAGGTAATAAAGGTCATTTTTGCCACTAATCTTGTAGGTATCCTTGACTGTTCTTCTCAAACTGTGATGAATTGTTTCTGAGGAATTTCCTTAGTAAATATGCGTGTTGTGATGGCACAGTTAAAATACCTAGCTCATTGAAAAGGTAAGGATATGATGATGTCCATGGATGAACATTAAATATTATACTTGCTGATACCTTTTGTACTGTTAATGCTTTTCTAAGTGAAGAGTTACCCTAGAAAATTATTCCATAGACATTATTGAGTGGACATATGCAAAATATGTCAGCTTCCCGATTAGTTTGTTTCCAAGACTAGCAATTATGAGGAGAGGAAAATTAGCTGAACTTAGTTGTTTAACAAGTTCAGTAATATGCTGCTTCTAGGACATTTTTTCATCAGTATGTATGCTCATAAATATACTGACTCTTACTCATGTGCTACATCAGTTGTTGGTATGAGTGTATTTGTTGTACAGAACTGAGTATAGTGTTTTTATTTTTTATTTTTCAAAACTTATGGAGAGTCCATTTTCTGAGAACCAATTCTTAATTTCTTGGAAAATATTATTTATCATCTCTGACATTGCTTGCTTTGTAATGGAATTTGTTATAACACCAATATTTTCTGCACGAAGTACCAATTCTACTTGTTGAATGCTAAGTGGAAGGTCATTCACATACATAAGGAATAGAAGTGGACCCAAAATTGAACTCTTTGGGATTTGCTTTGTGGTTTCTCTCGAGGGTATCTCTCCAATATTGTCTGAGTCATTCAGCACAACCCATGTTTTTTAATTATGATTCAAACCAGCTGTGCACAAAGCCAAAAATTCCGTAAAATTTGCGTTTGTTTTTAGAGTAATATGATCTGCACACAAAAAACACCAATAGCAATATTTTATTATTTAAGGCTTGTACTATTTGATGGGTGAATGTATAAATAGCATTCTCAGTCGATCAACCATTCTCGAAATTGTTTCCACTGAAGTGTGGGACTGCTCTTGAGTACATTACAGTTTCGAATATTTTAGAAAAAGATGTCTATAGGGAAACTGGGCGATAACTGTTTAAGTGTGTCCTGTCATCTTTCTTATGAAGAGGTGTAACACATGTAGATTTTAACCTGTGTGGAACACTTCCCTCTTCCTGTGGTGCAATGCATATATCACAAAAGGCGTTTCTTATTAAGTTGCAACAGGTTGTCAGAAGCCTGTTTGAAATTCCATCAACATATCAGATATTCTGTTTTTACTATTTGTTTTAATTCTATCAATTTTAGTGAAGGCTGTTGGTCCTTCTTCTAACTGCTTAAAGTTTACTGGAATAACATCTTTTACTATAGCCCATTATTTCTTATTCTGAACCATTTAATCTCACTTTTACTGCTATATTTAGAAAGTGATTATTAAAAGTACTTGCAGCTTGTGAATTATCAGTCGCAACATAGTCATTTAGTTTAGTTGTTATGGTACTTCCCATTTGACAAAATCCCACTAAATTTTAATCTTCTTATCTGCACTACTTATTTACATTAGGCTGTGCATACCTCTGGACATTTTAATGACTTTCTTTAAAATACTACAATTTTTTTTAGTATGTAAGTGATGTCAGATCTTGACCTACTCTGGCGTTTATATAGATTTCCCTCTTCCTCTTACATGCGATTCTAATTCCCTTAGTCATCTCTAGCTTACTTGTTTTTTTACTGGATCTTCTGGATAATCTTAAGGAAAGCAACTTTCAAATATTGACAGAAATTTGCTACTGAATAAACTGAAGTTGGCATTAGTATATTTTTCCACATATATCTCATCCTATATCAGCTCTTTTAACTTGCTCTTGAAACACTGTATCCTGTTCCCATTAGTAAGCCTCAATGCTTTGTATGAACCTGCCTCAGGGTTGTAAGACGCCATATTTTTTATTTCGTTTAATTGTGAATCATGATTAGATTTTCAATTAGAAACTGGGTACACATTAATTGTTACAACCTGAGCCCCATCTAAAATGTTATCAATCAGTGTTCTACTATGTTGCAACACACGAATTGGAAAATTCACTACTAAAATTGGATTGAAAATAATAATTCTAGCTAATTTTTTCCTTCCTTCCCTTTTAAGAAATCATCATTGAAATCTCCAGAAACCACTAACTGTTTCTTCTTGTCTGACAGACAGGTTACTAATACATCTAGATTTCTCATAAATAGCTGAAAGTTTCCTAGAGGAGATCTGTAGAATGGTATAATTATTAGAGAGGTATTTTGAAGCGCCAACTCACAAGCACAGGCTTTTAAGTTATGATCAGCACTAAAACTATTTCTTTCAATATTTTGGACTTCGTGTCCGACTTTTATACAGGGCTATTACAAATGATTGAAGCGATTTCATAATTTCACTGTAGCTCCATTCATTGACATATGGTCACGACACACTACAGATACGTAGAAAAACTCATAAGTTTTGTTCGGCTGAAGCCGCACTTCAGGTTTCTGCCGCCAGAGCGCTTGAGAGTGCAGTGAGACAAAATGGCGACAGGAGCTGAGAAAGTGTATGTCGTGCTTGAAATGCACTCACATCAGTCAGTCATAACAGTGCAATGACACTTCAGGACGAAATTCAACAAAGATCCACCAACTGCTAACTCCATTCGGCGATGGTATGCGCAGTTTAAAGCTTCTGGATGCCTCTGTAAGGTGAAATCAACGGGTCGGCCTGCAGTGAGCGAAGAAACGGTTGAACGCGTGCGGGCAAGTTTCACGCGTAGCCCGCAGAAGTCGACGAATAAAGCAAGCAGGGAGCTAAACATACCACAGCCGACGGTTTGGAAAATCTTACGGAAAAGGCTAAAGCAGAAGCCTTACCGTTTACAATTGCTACAAGCCCTGACACCCGATGACAAAGTCAAACGCTTTGAATTTTCGGCGCGGTTGCAACAGCGCATGGAAGAGGATGCGTTCAGTGCGAAACTTGTTTTCAGTGATGAAGCAACATTTTTTCTTAAAGGTGAAGTGAACAGACACAATGTGCGAATCTGGGCGGTAGAGAATCCTCACGCATTCGTGCAGCAAATTCGCAATTCACCAAAAGTTAACGTGTTTTGTGCAATCTCACGGTTTAAAGTTTACGGCCCCTTTTTCTTCTGCGAAAAAAACGTTACAGGACACGTGTATCAGGACATGCTGGAAAATTGGCTCATGCCACAACTGGAGACCGACAGCGCCGACTTCATCTTTCAACAGGATGGTGCTCCACTGCACTTCCATCATGAAGTTTGGCATTTCTTAAACAGAAGATTGGAAAAGCGATGGATCGGTCGTGGTGGAGATCATGATCAGCAATTCATGTCATGGCCTCCACGCTCTCCCGACTTAACCCCATGCGATTTCTTTCTGTGGGGTTATGTGAAAGATTCTGTGTTTAAACCTCCTCTACCAAGAAACGTGCCAGAACTGTGAGCTCGCATCAACGATGCTTTCGAACTCATTGATGGGGACATGCTGCGCCGAGTGTGGGAGGAACTTGATTATCGGCTTGATGTCTGCCGAATCACTAAAGGGGCACATATCGAACATTTGTGAATGCCTAAAAAAACTTTTTGAGTTTTTGTACGTGTGTGCAAAGCATTGTGAAAATATCTCAAATAATAAAGTTATTGTAGAGCCGTGAAATCGCTTCAATCATTTGTAATAACCCTGTATATGTCGTAACTCCTCATTTGCTCACTTTAGCTCTACACGAAAATGATGCAAATCTGTAATCCCTGATATTTAAGTTCTCCATCCCTGTGGCTACGTGGTGTTCAGAAAAACATAGTACATCTATCACTTCAGAATTTTCCACATCTTTCAAGCGTACAAGAAATACATCTACCTTGCTGTTCAACCCTTAAATGTTCTAAGTGGATTCTAACCTGAACAATGTGCCTCTTTGACTCCGGTAATCACAGGGATTTTGTCATGTGTGCTTGTGGTCCCCCTTCTACTTTGTGCAAGATGCTCAGCCAGTCTTTCCAACCGCTGGCATGATTAGTGCATTCCTATCTCCCAATCGTAGCAACAGGAACGTTACCGATATAAGACTTTGTTTCAGTCAAAAGCCATTCGCTCAGTCCTTTGTTCACACAACTAACAGCCACGTTAAACCAGGGCTAGCCATGACGCTGCAAAACCTCCACAAACCCATATGAGTGTGTGCTCCTGCTGCTGCTCCTACTTCCTATAGGTCACCTCTAATGCTGCGTTCTCTGTGGCTAGCCAAGTTATTTCGTTCTCCTCCTCCTTTAAGCAGCCTGTCGTCTCTACGAAAATCTGTGGACAAGGTCACTATGTTCTCTGTCCCCTGGCTAAGCTTGGCACTAGATTTTAGGATGCTTGTGACTTGATATTCTACACCAAGATTTTCCTGGACCAATGAAGTTACACCTCTACCACGACTGCTACCTAGCAACAAGACTTTTCTTGCTACATGACTTTTCTACTGACCTAGCCTTAAAGTTGTTTCTGCGAATCTGCTGCACCTTACTATGCTCAAAAACTGGTTGAGGCTCTTCTCCTACTTCAGGTAACAAGTCAAACTGGTAGATAACTGGAATTTGAAATGTGATTTCTGACGTTTTCTCGTTTTGCCCATTATTTGTCACCTTCCCCCAGTTCCCACTCAGTCTTTCCCCCTTCAACTTTTTCAATTAAAAAAACGCCATTTCTAATTCTACCTCAAGGACAAAAGTCTTTCTTCCCTGTTCCACGAATTTCTTGTCTCTACTACATAATCTGCATCACCATGGAAGAGCCTTATCTGACACTTTCTTTGACTTCCCTACTACATTCTCACCACTGAAACAGAAACCCACAATTCTGACATGTTTCCCACATACCAATTAACTTACGATATCATTCACATTCGTCGCACATGACGCTACTCTTACAGTAAACTAAAAAGTTCCACAACACACTTAAAATGTAATCAAGTAATAATTAGTAAAAATTTATCTTGCAGTGAGGTGTGCAGCGTACCTCCAGGCGTCAGGCAGACAAAGAATAACACGAAAGATGTTCTTTGAATGTACTTAGTAGAAGACACAAACTGACTGAAAACGAAGAAGCACGATGTTTTCTCAGATCAAATTTGAAACCGAAGCTATTGGGAAATCAGCACTGTAATGAATCCAAAACAACATTTAACGATTAGAAAGCGGGAATACGTCAACACTAGCTTGGAAACGCACCACTAATATTCTCTGAACGCAGATTTTAAATCATGAACGAAAATTCTACAGTAATGCTATTTATGGCAAAAGTATTAAACAGACATTATCCAGGAGCTATGCAGAGCACTGCAATGTATACAACAGCTCTGACACTGTTGTTTATGTATGAGCACTTGAGTGAAACCGCCCACCATGGCTGCCAACTGCCTACAGATAATTACTCATGAAACATTGTGATAAATTTTCATTGTGGATATATATATACAGGGTGTTACAAAAAGGTACGGCCAAACTTTCAGGAAACATTCCTCACACACAAAGAAAGAAAATATGTTATGTGCACATGTGTCTGGAAACGCTTACTTTCCATGCTAGATCTCATTTTATTACTTCTCTTCAAATCACATTAATCATGGATTGGAAACACACAGCAACAGAACGTACCAGCGTGACTTCAAACACTTTGTTACAGGAAATGTTCAAAATGTCCTCCGTTAGCGAGGATACATGCTTCCACCCTCCGTCGCATTGTATTCCTGATGCGCTGATGCAGCCCTGGAGAATGGCGTATTGTATCACAGCCGTCCACAATACGAGCACGAAGAGTCTCTACATTTGGTACCGGGGTTGCGTAGACAAGAGCTTCTAAATGCCTCCATAAATGAAAGTCAATGGGGTTGAGGTCAGGAGAGCGTGGAGGCCATGGAATTGGTCCGCCTCTACCAATCCATCGGTCACCGAATCTGTTGTTGAGAAGCGTACGAACACTTCGACTGACATGTGCAGGAACTCCATCGTGCATGAACCACATGTTGTTTCGTACTTGTAAAGGCACATGTTCTAGCAGCACAGGTAGAGCATCCCGTATGAAATCATGATAACGTGCTCCATTGAGCGTAGGTGAAAGAACATGGGGCCCAATCAAGACATCACCAACAGTGCCTGCCCAAACGTTCACAGAAATGTAGCATGTCAACACAAGCACGGAAGTCAACATTACCGTCCTTCAATTGGGCCAACTGGCGGTGAATCGAGGAAGTACAGTACATACTGACGAAACTAAAATGAGCTCTAACATGGAAATTAAGCGTTTCTGGACACATGTCCACATAACGTCATTTCTTTATTTGTGTGTGAGGAATGTTTCCTGAAAGTTTGGCCGTACCTTTTTGTAATATATATAAGTGAGTGAGTCAACAGTAACACGGCGTCTAGCAGAAAACAACTTCCAGGATTATTAGCAGCAAGGAAACCACTGTTGCGCCCTGTTTACAGGAAGAAAAGGCTTCAGTGGGCTACGACACACCAACACACAGTACTGGATTGGCAAAGAGCCTTATTCACTGATGATTTCAAGTTCGTAATATTTGGAAGTAAACGTCGTCTGTTCGTACGCCGTTTACCCCATGATCGTTTGAGTCCTCAGTGCTTAGTTGAAACTCTGGAGTATGGCGGGGGTTCTATACTTTGGAGGGTGGAGGGATTGAAGTCGGAGATTTGGTGAAAGTAGATGGAAATATGAATCAAAAGAATTATCATGCTGTTCTCCAGCGACATGCCTATATATAGGTATGCGTCTGCTTGTGAAAGAGTTTGTTTTGCAGTAAGACAACGGCCCGAAACATACAGCCCGGTTGTGTCACAGCTATTTAAAATCTATAGAGCTTCATAAAATTAAAAAAAGAAACATGGAATGGCCTCCCCAGTCCCTGATTGTAACGCAATCGAGCTACTATGGGACAAACTAGACAGGAGGGTCCGAAAACGGGGAATCGTGAGTGTAACACACTTGTGGGAGGTCCCGCAACAAGAATGGAGACTCATTCCAAGTGAAACCTTGGAAAAATTCACCCATCACATGCCGAAAGTATGCGAGGCAGTGATTAAAGTAAAGAGTGACTATTTTGAAGAATCTAAAATTTAATAGTTGCATTTACCTATGTATTGTTTGAGCTTAATGAACATTAAAAAAACAGTAAAATGTAATTTTATAATGTATGACCTATCCATTCTCCACACTCACTTGGTGTTTCCAAACTTATGGAGGGTAGTGTACGTGGAAGACTTTGTACTGCATAGTGTCGAGTCCTTACAGCGTGCTGTCTGATGGTTCAAATGGCTCTAAGCACTATGGGACTATCTGAGGTCATCAGTCCCCTAGACTTAGAACTACTTAAACCTAACTAACCTAAGGACATCATACACATCCATGCCAGAGGCAGGATTCGAACCTGCGACCGTAGCAGCAGCGCGTTTCCGGACTGAAGCGCCTAGAACCGCTCGGCCGCAGCGGCAGGCTCGTGCTGTCTGACACTGATCCGTAGCATAGATGTCTCTAATCAGAGCGCGTCCTTAGTAGTGACCGGTATAAAGACACTGCTGTCCGCCGATCACAGCCCACCATACTCCAGTCGTAGTTCCGATGAGATTCCATGCTGTTTCACTTCCACTAATGATATGTTGGATATGATGAGCCCCTATTAGTTTATCATCGATAATCATCCCAAGATATTGTGTTATTGTCGCAACTGGGAAATTATGCTGTCCCAGTTACGTTGTTTGGGAAATTCAAATCCTCTGGCGAGTATAGATCATTATACTAGGCTTGCTATGAGATATTTCGAGGTCAGTTTCTATACAAACTCATGCGGACATATGAAAACGGAGCGAATTTTCAGATGACAAGACTGAAAAGTACTGTCTTTGGAACAGATGCATGCGTCGTCTGCGTATTGGCATAGTTGTATGTCACCGGCAAACAGGTCATTGAGGTCTGCAGTATAGAGACTGAATAATAAGGGAGCCAAGCCTGATCCACATGGGAGTCATCTCCTAGTTTCTATGAGTCCCAGCGTACTTCCGTGTTCCAAAATGGTTGTCTTCCTACTACTCAGGAAGCTTACAATGTTATGCATGAGTGGTTTTGATATCTGAAGTTTCTCCAATTTTTTCATAAAATTGTCAAGACGACGTTGTCGTATGTTTCAGTCAAATCTATGAATGCAACTATCATATAACTCTTCCGAGCGATATTTAGCTGCATGTCAGTAACTAACGATCACGATAGTAAAATGACAGGTCGATACGACACGGGCTTTCACATCCTTGGATTTGTGGATAGAAACAACACAACATGTTTTCAGAGAGTCAATTGTGATCTTCTATGTCCACAAGCTATCGTAAATTTTGAGCAGCGTCAGTTTGCCTTTGTGTGGGAGGTGTCATAGCATTGGGTGATTAGTATAATCCGAGTTAGGTGCAGCACCCTTCCCTTGGCAGAGTGCAGTCAAGAGTTCTTCCAGCGAAAACTGTTATTTAATTACACTGTTGTTCTGTTCACATTCCGTCTTGTCTTCCTTGTCCAGTGTGTCAGGTGAGGCCATCATACTCAAGAACGATTCCAAAAGTTCGTCGGATGGCGGAGGTGTGTGCAGGTCCATTGTCAGACCGTTTTTTATGTTCCATATGACAATCCAAATCCTGGTTCATTGTGTTTCTTTGCAGATTGCACTACAGAAATTTTGCCACTTTTTTGTGAAAATGAATATTTTCTTTGCTTTACCTTGTGCTTTCTTAAGAGCAATAAAGTGTGTATCATTATAGAGGGTTTTGTACGTTCTTAATGTCTCCCTTCATTCCTTGAGGACTGCGTCACATCCTGAATCCCACCAACAGGGTGATGCCCTATGAATAGTCCGTTTGTGTCCATTTTGGGGTACTGAGTCTTCCACTGCTTCACTAACAAACAACGCCGAGGTCCCATAGTTTCTTTCAGGGTCGTCAGTTTAGATGATCGATTCCAGTTGTTGTTTTTAACTGTTGTCTGGAAAGGTGCTTTGTACGCTGAGATCACTTTCAGATCAAGGTTGTGAGCCGCAGGCGGCTACCCACTATTTGTATCATGCTGAGTGCCAGTATTAACAACGGGGAAGTTGATTCTTTGTTTGATCAACAACACTGTACCGCCGTAGCCTTCAACTCTATCTTACCTATGACAGAGAAGCCCGAGAGCGAATGGTTCGTTCGGTTTTAACAATGTTTAGGTGATGACATAATTATGTTCATTAGTTTCAAGCAGAAAATGTGGAAGGCTGTCTTTGCTTTCCTTGAGCGATCCTGCGTTCCATTTTATAGGCCATTTTGGGAAACAGGGAGCACGGTGAACGTATTTTGGATTGACATGCGAAAGCCGGCCGAAGTGGCCGTGCGGTTAAAGGCGCTGCAGTCTGGAACCGCAAGACCGCTACGGTCGCAGGTTCGAATCCTGCCTCGGGCATGGATAGTTGTGATGTCCTTAGGTTAGTTAGGTTTAACTAGTTCTAAGTTCTAGGAGACTAATGACCTCAGCAGTTGAGTCCCATAGTGCTCAGAGCCATTTGCACCCATTTGACATGCGAAACTGGACCCATTACAAGCCTGCTGCTACGATATATCATTCATCACAGACATAACTATAGTTCAAATATTGTTAAAAAGGTAGTTCGCAACATCACTCTGTTGGTTGAGTCTGTGAAATTGCTGTGGGTAGTGGTTGGAACGCACTGGAGCGAGTTCTAGTTGGTAGAATTGGTCCCAGTGAACCATGCTTTGGTGGGGCCCTGTGTGTTCCATGGGATTTACACATTGATTATGGTGTACTTTGGCATACTGTATGAGAGGAGGGGCTGGCAGTATTAACTGAAGCCACCGATCCTGACATTCGCGGCATTGTCGTCATGGCATGGGTTGGTTGCTGCGGATCAAAGCTGGCGGTGCTGATATTTGCATTGAGCCGTTGTGGAGTCAGAATGGGCGGAAACTCTGCCCTGTCTCGCAGAAGTAACTGCATTCGCTTAAGGGCTGTTTACAAAGTTATTGCTGATCGGAAGATAACGTTATTGAGGGACACAATTTTGTTTATTCCCTTATTTTAGAAATTCATTGGGGATATGCGAGATAGTGCATTATGAGCACCGGTACAGTGAATACAGGTTGGTTGATTGGCCGTCCCACAGGCATCACTTCCGTGTGCCCCTCTGCAGTATGTACATCTTGTGTTACTTCTGTTCCGCTGCCATGTCCAAATTGCAAATAATTATAGCCCTGTTAAACGGAGGGTATACAAACACCCACTGGGCAGCGATCCTCGCGAATATGAATGAACTGTGCAAGCCTCAGTGATCTAAATGTCACAACGCAAACTGTTGATGTCTTTGTTACACTTTTTCCATTCAGGTTTAAAATTTTACTAATTCGCCTTATGGCAATGACTTCGCACCAACACTTCATTTCAGTTAACAATTCATCCTCCGTAAGGGAATTTTCAGCTCTACTGATGATGCCTTGTATGGCAGCGAAGAACGTAGGAACATAGGCTACCAAATTTTTCTTCGTCTAAGAAATAATATTAAACCAAGTCATTTGTAATTTTCACTCAGTTTTCCTCTGCCACCTTAATGTTTGCTATGTGTTTTAATAACGTCACACATTCCCGTCTGATAAGTTTGACTAGTGCCAAAGGGTGGAACCTGCTTATGTTTCTGTCTCTACTATCGACAAACAAGACACATTACTGGCCATTAAATTGCTACACCACGAAGACGACGTGCTACAGACGCGAAATTTAACCGACAGGAAGAAGATGCTGTCATATTCAAACGATTAGCTTTTCATAGCATTCACACAAGGTTGTGCGCCGGTGGCAACATCTACAACGTGCTGACATGAGGAAAGTTTCCAACCGATTTCTCATACACAAACAACAGTTGACCGGTGTTGCCTGCTGAAACGTTGTTGTGATGCCTCGTGTGAGGAGGAGAAATGCGTACCATCACGTTTCCGACTTTGATAAAGGTCGGATTGTAGCCTATCGTGATTGCGGTTTATCGTATCGCGACATTGCTGCTCGCGTTGGTCCAGATCCAATGGCTGTTAGCATAATATGGAATCGGTGGTTTCAGGAGGGTAATACGGAACGCCGTGCTGAATCCCAACGGCCTCGTATCACTATCAGTCGACATGACAGACATCTTATCCGCATGGCTGTAACGGATCGGTCACGTCTCGATCCCTGAGTCAACAAATGGGGACGTTTGCGACACAACAACCATCTGCACGAACAGTTCGACGACGTCTGCAGCAGCATGGACTATCACCTCGGAGACCATGGCTGCGGTTACCCTTAACGCTGCGTCACAGACAACCTCTGCAATGGTGTACTCAACAACGAACCTGGCTGCACGAATGGCAAAATGTCATTTTTTCGGATGAATCCAGGTTCTGTTTACAGCATCATGATGGTCACATCCGTGTTTGGCGACATCGCGGTGAACGCACATTGGAAGCGTGTATTCGTCATCGCCATACTGGCGTATCACCCGGCGTGATGGAATGGGGTACCATTGTTTACACGTCTCGGTCACCTCTTGTTCGCATTGACGGCACTTGAACAGTGGACGTTACATTTCAGGCGTATTACGACCCGTGGCTCTAACCTTCATTCGATCCCTGCGAAATCCTACATTTCAGTAGGATAATTCACGACCACATGTTGCAAGTCCTGTACGGGCCTTACTGGATACAGAAAATGTTCGACTGCGGCCTTGGCCAGTACATTCTCCAGATCTCTCACCAATTGAAAACGTCTGGTCAATGGTGGCCGAGCAACTGGCTCGTCACAATACGCCAGTCACTACTCTTGATGAACTGTGGTATCGTGTTGTAGCTGCATGGGCAGCTGTACCTGTACACGCCATCCAAGCTCTGTTTGACTCAGTGCCCAGGCGTATCATGGCCGTTATTACGGCCAGAGAAGGTTGTTCTGGGTACTGATTTCTCAGGATCTATACACCCAAATTGCGTGAGAATGTAATCACATATCAGTTCTAGTATAATACATTTGTCCAATGAATACCCGTTTATCATCTGCATTTCGTCTTGGTGTAGCAGTTTTAATGGCCAGTAGTGTAAATGGCCCCCTGTCGGTAGTTGTGCAGATTTCAGTAATAGGTTTTCCTGAAGGCTACAGAATTATTCAGATCAGCTTTATACTTTTTTCACTGAAATTTTGAGTTGCAGCCCTTTCCTCTAAGAAGTCAACGATGTTGGTGATGGTGGTTCCACGTAATGATTTCTCCATTTTGTGTCATTGGTTGTCGTGTCCTTCCTCCTCCGTGCGGTCCAGTTGACATTTCTTCGATGGCTGCAGGTCTCTTGTTGTGGATACATCGAATGGTGGAACACGTTGGTGCGTGTCTGCTTTGAGAGACGCGATAATTCCGTCGGTACTCACTTTATTGATGGCTGCAAGAAGTGTATCAGTATCATTTGTGACGCTATGCGGCTGATTTTGCGAAGTTTGTGTTGCAGAGCGGGAGCTATCGACACCGTCAATGGTGGTGATCGCAGTGTAGTGCATGTTTTAACGATTTGGCACAGCCTATGGAAGCTTATCGAATACCGGAACGAAGTATCACTGCTTACATTGTGCGATCACTAGCACTGCAGCTACTTTACGCAACTTGAGCGCGCCGATATTCACACTTACGCGTCTTGAAACGAAATGTGAGGCAGGGACATTTGCTGCCAGATAAAGTCTGTTGATATTCCAATGGGCCGGCCGGGGTGGCCAAGCGGTTAAAGGCGCTACAGTCTGGAACCGCGCGACCGCTACGGTCGCAGGTTCGAATCCTGCCTCGGGCATGGATGTGCGTGATGTCCTTAGGTTAGTTAGGTTTAAGTAGTTCTAAGTTCTAGGGGACTGATGACCTTAGAAGTTAAGTCCTGTAGTGCTCAGAGCCATTTGATATTCCAATGGGTGTGCGTAGGTGTAGGGTAAGTGGCAGCATTAGGAATAAGAGGGGAAATAATGGAGTTCCTGGAGTCTTGGCAGATCTACATCTACATCCATACTCCACAAGCCACCTGACGGTGTGTGGCGGAGGGTACCTTGAGTACCTCTATCGGTTCTCCCTTCTATTCCACTCTCGTATTGTTCGTGGAAAGAAACATCGTCGGTATGCCTCTGCGTGGGCTCTAATCTCTCTGATTTTATCCTCGTGGTCTTTTCGCGAGATATACGTAGGAGGGAGCAATATACAGCTTGACTCCTCGGTGAGGGTATGTTCTCGAAACTTCAATAAAAGCCCGTACCGAGCTACTGAGCATCTCCCTTGCAGAGTCTTCCACTGGAGTTTATCTATCATCTCCGTAATGCTTTCACGATTACTAAATGATGCTGTAACGAAGCGAACTGCTCTCCTTTGGATCTTCTCTATCTCTTCTATCAACCCTATCTGGTACGGATCCCACACCGGTGAGCAGTATTCAAGCAGTGGGTGAACAAGTGTACTGTAACCTACTTCCTTTGTTTTCGGACTTAATTTCCTTAGGATTCTTCCAATGAATCTCAGTCTGGCATCTGCTTCCTCTCTCTCTCTCTCTCTATTCGTTTAGTCGGTTCCGACTCTTCGTGACCCCATGAACCAAATCACGCCACCTTTTCCTGTCTTGCACTTTCTCCCGTAGACCTTCCAGGTTGGAACACATTGCTTCTGTGATGCCATAGATCCATCTGCTTTACCGACGATTAATTTTATATGGTCATTCCATTTTAAATCACTCCTAATGCCTACTCCCAGGTAATTTATAGAAATACTTGCTTCCAGTTGCTGATCTGCTATATTGTAGCTAAATGATAAAGGATCTTTCTTTCTATGTATTCGTAGCACATTGCACTTGTCTACATTAACATTCAATTGCCATTCCCTGCACCATGTGTCAATTCCTTGTAGATCCTCCTGCATTTCAGTACAATTTTTCATTGTTACAACCTCTCGATATACTATGGCATCATCCGCAAAAAAGCCTCAGTGAACTTCCGATGTTATCCACAAGGTCATTTATATATATTGTGAATAGCAACGGTCCTATGACATTCCCCTGCGGCGCACCTGAAATCACTCTTACATCGGAAGACTTCTCTCCTTTGAGAATGACATGCTGTGTTCTGTTGTCTAGGAACTCTTCAGTCCAATCACACAATTGGTCTGATAGTCCATATGCTCTTACTTTGTTCGTTAAACGACTGTGGGAAATGTACCGAACGCCTTGCGGAAGTCAAGAAACACGGCATCTACCTGGGTACCCGTGTCTATGGCCCTCTGAGTCTCATGGACGAATAGCGCGAGCTGGGTTTCACACGATCGTCTTTTTCGAAACCCATGCTGATTCCTACAGAGTAGATTTATAGTTTCCAGAAAAGTCATTATATTCGAACATAATAAGTGTCCCAAAATTCTATAACTGATCCACGTTAGAGATATAGAGGTTTATAGTTCTGCACATCTGTTCGACGTCCCTTCTTGAAAACGGGTATGACCTGTGCCCTCTTCCAATCCTTTGGAACGCTACGCTCGTCTAGAGACCTACGGTACACCGCTGCAAGAAGGGGCCAAGTTCCTTCGCGTACGCTGTGTGTAATCGAACTGGTATCCCATCAGGTCCAGCGGCCTTTCCTCTTTTGAGCGATTTTAGTTTTTTTTCTATCCCTATTTCAATATCTACCATTTTGTCATCTGTGCGACAATCTAGAGAAGGAACTACAGTGCAGTCTTCCTCTGTGAAACAGCTTTGTAAAAAGAAATTTAGTATTTCGGCCTTAGTCCGTTATCCTCTGTTTCAGTGCGATTTTGGTCACAGAGTGTCTGGACATTTTGTTTTGATCCATCTCAGCTTTGACATAAGACCAAAATTTTCTTAGGATTTTCTACAGAGTCAGTACATAGAACTTTACTTTCGAATTCATTGAACGCCTCTTGCATAGCCCTCCCCACACTACCTTTCGATTCGTATAATTTTTGTTTGTCTGCAAGGCGTTGGCTATGTTTTTGTTTGCTGTGCAGTTCTCTTTGCTTCCGTAGCAGTTTTCTAACTCGGTTGTTGTACCATGGTGGCTCGTTTCCATCTCTTACGATCTTGCTTGGCACATACTAATCTAATGCATATTGTACGATTCTTTTGAACTTTGTCTACTGATCCTCAACACTATCTGTACTTGAGATAAAACTTTTGTGTTGAGCCGTCAAGTACTCTGAAATCTGCTTTCTGTCGCTTTTGCTAAAAAGAAAAATCTTCGTACGTTTTTTAACATTTCTATTTACGGCTGAAATCATCGATGCTGTAACCGCTTTATGATCGCTGATTCCCTGTTCTGCGTTAACTGTTTCTGATAGTTCGGGTCTGTTTGTCACCGGAAGGTCTAATATGTTATCGCCACGGGTCGGTTCTCTGTTTAACTGCTCAAGCTAGTTTTCAGATAACGCACATAAAAAAATTTCACTGGATTCTTTGTCCCTGCCACCCGTTATAAACGTTTGAGTCTCCCAGTCTATATCTGGTAAATCTCCACCCAGAACTATAACATAGTCGGGAAATCTACTCTAAATATTTTCCAAATTTTCCTTCAGGTGTTCTGCCACAACAGCTGTTAAGCCAGGGGGCCTATAGAGACATCCAATTACCATGTTTGAGCCTGCTTTAACCGTGACCTTCACCCAAATTATTTCACATTTCGGATCTCCGTCAATTTCCTTCGATACTATTGCACTTTTTATCGCTATAAACACGCCTCCCCCTTCACTATCGAGCCTGTCTCTGCGGTATACATTCCAATCTGAGTTTATAATTTCATTACTGTTTACATCTGGTTTCAGCCAACTCTCCGTCCTTAGTACTATGTGGGCATTGTGACCGTTTATTAAGGAGAGACGTTCTTGTACCTTTCTATAGACGTTCCTGCAGTTTACTATTACCACATTAATATTGTCATTCCCTGTTGCGTTTTGCCTACTGCTACCATGTCGCGTCTCAGGAGGCGCCTTGTCGGGCTTAGGGAGGGAATTCTCTAACCTAAAACCCAGATAGTGAAGGATATGCGTGGTGATCAATGTGTGTGAGAAGGGGTGGGCATTTAATAGGGCCACGTGCGGGAAAGGTGAGCGGATGTAAAAGTCAAGGTGGAGTGCATGCTGTTTATGGATTAGGAGGGTGTATGCAGGTGACAATGTCGTAGAGGCAAATAGGTTTTGAAGGCGTGAAGGAAAATGTAGTTCGGCAATTCCCACGGTCGGCAAGCTAGAGGGTTTGCCTATTGTGGGCTTCTGTTGGATGAGCGTCGAAGACTAACTGACACTGTTTTAAACGGTTAAACGGAGTATCTATACTGCTGTATAGACTCATCAGTATTTCTCATTCTGTTCTGCATACGGATATGCCTTTTCATCCTCGAATATAGATTAATTTCGTTGTCATTACCATAGACTGTCTGTTCATAGGAGGCTGATACTAACTCCATAAATGATGGCAGTATTTTACTTTTTGTGTGAAACTGTTACAGGCTTTTTAGATCTCGTATTGGTCTCTCGCAAAGCTTAATTCACCAGATACCATTATTTCACGTAACTATACGAAGAGGACAGTCGTCTGACGTCATCATAGAATATAAAACAAAATCCATTGCATATACCAGATTATATAAATATAAGCGAAACATTATGACAGAAAATTGGTTTAAAAGCACATTTTTCCTAAGTCGCTATAATTAAAGAAATAAATTGTTAACTGGGTAAACCAAAATTCGCGCACTCTGACGCCTCAGCGCGTACTAGCAGTACAAAAATGTCTGTAACAAAATTTCATCCCGTGATTATTTTCGACAGATAGCGAATGTCAATGGAAGTCAACACTGTAATCACATGTAAATATGTAACACTTTACAGCTGTATTGCCAACTTAGTGTAGTGGTTCAGTGTTCGAATTAGCGAGCTTGCTTCCAAATGTGTTTTTCTTAAGTTTCCTGATTTTCATCGCTCAATAATGCTGCACTTCACACTCTTTCTTAAGCGACACATATCCTACAACTATAGTTTTTGTTAACGTTGAACATAATATCGACGAACGGTAAAAATAAATTACCTGTCGTAGGACAGAAAGAGCTACTAAATTCATCAATGTGGAGATGTTAAACTTACATAGTGCATTCAGTAAGAGCGTCGGTTATAACATATTAAATATACTATCAGTGAGAGCATGTATTTCACAAAACATACATTGCCTTCAGAGCAGATGCTCAAAGCGGCCTCCCACATCTTCCTTTAACGACTCACTAGATCACACTTTTCCATCCACAGTTTCAAGAGCTCCTTACCAGCGCACTGGAAGTTCTTCCAAAATTTCTATCTGTGGAAGAGTACATGTAAATAATTCATTTGTCGACGTTGGTTCATTGCCCTCAACGCACTTCAGTTCAGTAATATATTTTTTAAGCGTCTTTACGTACAGAATTACAGAGATCATCTTTAAACTTTTTACACTGAACTTTTAAGTAGCAGCTCTTTCTCCGACAAAGTCAACGATGTGAAGATTTGCACAGCACTTCAAGAGTAGTTTTGGAGAAACAGAATGATGATCAGTAATTAACGATTCGAAAACGGAGTCGCAAAGCGTATTATGTTCTCAGACATGATGTTAATCAGTAGTAGACCGAGTGTATTTTTCATCTTTTGTGTGTTCATTTTTATGTTAACTTTACGAACTAGTGTTTCTTTGTTCTTATTTTTAATGCAGTGTGTTTTTAGCCAGGAGCTTTCCTTGATAATCCGATTCCCTAGAGGAACCAAACCACACCAGCACATAAAAGCAGCATAGTCACAAGAAAATGGCAACGAAACGAATAATTCTAATACAGAAAACATCCCAAAATTAAAACCAAAAACAAACAGTCGCCAATAATTTACCAGCACAACTGCAGGGACAGTAATAAAATCTGCATCGGCGTGACGGGCAGGACATTTGACACAAAAATATAAGAAGCACATATGGACATGGAAATGTAGTACAAACCACTCAGCATTTGCAGACCAACTTAAACAAGAATGTCATAGGTCAAGCATAATAGAAAGAGATGTAAACATTATAAATATCAGTAAAGGAAAATACCTCCGCACTTCTCAAGGAAACCACCACATTCATAAAGCGCTAATACAAAATAAACGGTTATTTAATGACCAGATAAATATTGGACAACAGATACAATATATAATCATAGAAAAATGACATAATTAAAATGAACTTTCTTTCCCACACCTAACTCTATCCCTCCATCTCATTATCAACTCAATCTCCCGCCCCCTGCTTTGTATTCACTGTACACTTTCCTTTGCCCCCCGCCCCCCTCACCCCTATTGCTCTCTCCACATCTACGCACTGTTTAGATGTACACTGGTGTCCGCTATTTTCCAACCTTCGTCTAATTCACATTATAATCATACAAACTGTCAACAGATGTCCATAACACCGTGTTCTGCACTCCGGTCAACGGGCAACCAGGGCAACGATGACGTCAGGGCGCCTATCAAATGGGGTAGTGTCTCCGGGAAGTCCCACATCCAGAATCGCTGTGTGCCCAATCACAGAAGGTGCGGTATGGAACAGAGAAGACGCTTACCAGACTCTCTGCGGTGGAGGGCCATAGGAAGAATGGAAGTAGGAAAGTCGCAAATTCGTGTGGCCCCATGGCTTACTGTGAATCGTCCTGTTGTTTTGAAACACCCCCGTTTAAGTTCCTTATTGGGTTTTGTGTAATTTATCGAAGCCGCCAAACAGTTAATTATTGTGATTATATGACCGTGTGCTTAATGGATGAAAGGCTATCGGTTTTTTCTGCTGTGGTTTCGGGGGTATTTCAACCGAGTGCGGCTGTTCTGAGATGGAATAGTTAATGATTGAGTTTGTCTATAATTGACCACAAAGGTTGCGATGTACAAACTGATATATATTTCCTACTAACACACAAATTCTGAGGCAGTTGCTACCTTCGCCTTACACGTCTAATTACAGTAATATATTTGTATTGGTTGTTGATTTTCAGTACTTTGTCACACGCAATGCTGACGGTTAACATTCACAACAATCCTCACTGTAATCCATGGTGGTTGCTGGCCGACGCGGTTGACGCGAAGCACGTAAGTCGGCACTTGTCACTTTCTGTATCATATCACTCGCAAATCGATATTAGTGAGGGTCAACCCCACGACAACCAAGGGGACGTGCTCAGTCGTCATACTCGGGTGAATTTTACCGTTTACAACTCACTCGACCACCATTCTTGCCTGTCTCTCCGGCATCACTTGTCACTCGACACTCCAGTGCTACTACCCCGCACTCGACACTAGTCTCACCGCCTCCTGCAGCACTCGACAATCGACTCCCGTCTACTATCGACCTGCGCATCGGATACTAGCATCTATGTTCGTGGGATCACGGATCCCTTACAGTTTCTCGGATATGGCGATAGTTTATAGAGAACGAAACTGTATCCCGAAGACCAGGGCAGAGCCGACCAAGTGTGACATCACAAAGAGAGGACCGTTTTTGGCTGGAAGGGCACAATGGTACCGCCTTAGTACTGCATGGAAACTGGCATCTGACCTCGCAGCATCCACTGAACGTGTTGTATCGAGACAAACTGCGTACAGAAGGCACCGGTGGGGTGGTCTTTACTATCAGAGACATGCTGTATGTGTACCCTAACGCATCTTCACAGAAAGGAACGTCTAGAGTGGAGTCGTCAACATGCTACTGGATGGTCGACCTGTGGTCCATTTCACAAATGAGTCCCTCTGGAGAGTGAGTCTCGTCGGATTTGCATCAGGAGGGAACGTGGAACATGATTTTGGGACCAAAAAATTGTGGAACCAGACAGATGTCGAGGAAGATCCATAATGGCGTGAGCAGGGATTATGTTGACCACTCGAACACCTCTTTGTGAAATTGTACGGGTGAATCGGCAGGGCTTAACTGCTGTCGGTATCTTAATGAAACTTTGGGGCCTCATGTGCGGTTGTTACGAGGTGCTCTGGGTCCATACTTCATACTGATGGACGATAATGCTCGACCTCATAGAGCACAGCTGCTTCATGTTTACTTGGAAACAGAAGATATTGCACACATGGCGTGGCCTGCTCGCTCTCCCGATTCGAATCCCACAGAGCATGTCTGGGATGCACTAGGGAGACAGGTTTCCTGTCGTCAGCATCCACAAACCATTCAACAAGACCTGCAAGCAGCTCTGCAGGAAGAATGGGGGTTATTGCCTCATCATTCACAGCATTTCCCGGCGTTGTAAAGCCTGTATTGCTGCCAGAGGTGGTCACACCCCATGCTGAGCCCATTAACCAGTTACCGGAATGTGTGTATAAATCCGTTAAGTTGGAAAAAAAGAAGTACATTTTTGTCTACCGTTATGCGTGGTGTAGTTGTTGAAGTTCTTTATTTTTTCAATTATTTCTACTTCACTACCACCTACTTATACTGTTTTGTCGCAAAATAAACGCAACCTTGCAAAATTTCCGTTTGTTGCTTTAATTTTGGATACCAGTGTAGATCTTCAGCGCATTTACCACTCCTTCTTATCACTTACAAATTAAATATATCATGGTAACACAGTTAAACGACATAACACTCTTATGAACAATCACACAGGAAGAGAACTTTACACCTCAAGGGAAAACCGAAATTGACGGCCAAGTCGCCAGTCCTGTTCACATAAAACACACATCGGCATGTGTAGCCAGAAGGACGAAAACAAATAGTAGTGGTGCTACTTTGTGTCTTGTTTCACATTAAGAAATTTATAGTTCTACAAATCAATGGGGGATTAGGTAGCCAACAGCAATGCCAAATGAGGACCATAGGATGTTTCCTGATATCAGCGAAAATCCGATATAAAATATTGTAAATAAAATCAACAATTTTGTATCTAACCTATTTAAGATCTAGAAATAAACTGTAAATATGTTTCCTTTGCAGACCACTGATGATGTTATATTTGAATAAAAATTAAACGCGTTTGGAGGCAAAACTAGACATTTTCCAGAAGTTGCAAAGACGGAATAAAAATACATCCTGTCCATTATTTATATGTTGATGCGTTCCATTAACGAGTGGCTTTGGATCGCATGCTGTCATGGAGTCTGATAAATAAATCCGTACATAATTGAAAAGTGGATGCAAGTGTGTATGTATGTATGTATGTACGTATGATCCACATCTCCCCCTAAGCCACTGGATCAATTTCAACAAAACTAGGTACACTTATCACTTACTATGTGTAAAGAACCACTGCGAGGCTAATAACCACCTCTCTCGGAAAAGGAAGGGGGTAAAAAGCAAGTGTAGCTCACGACGCGAAATATTCTTACTTTATTGATCCAGAATCTGTGATTGAGACCACTTAGTGACTTCCAGCAAACTCTACAAATATTCGTAAACCATTACAGGACCGTTTCTAGCAGGAAAGGAAATAAGTTCATCGCTTACTGCATTTTCGCTGTTTAAGAAGGAAAACTGCTGCATCAAACATGACGTTTTATTTATTGCTTCCTTGCTACTTACCCATTCGCAACAGACTTTGCAGACAATATTCACAAATACCACCGAATGTACCGGCAAAGACATATGACGGAAGGGAGGCATAGATCAGGAGATACGACGTCACAAAATGGTTCAAATGGCTCTGAGCACTATGGGACTTAACATCTGAGGCCATCAGTCCCCTAGAACTTAGAACTACGTAAAAATAACTAACCTAACGACATCACACACATCCATGCCCGAGGCAGGATTCGAACATGCGACCGTAGCGGTCACGCGGTTCCAGACTGGAGCGCCTAGAACCGCTCGGCCACCACGGCCGGCTACGACGTCATATACACAAATACGAGAAAAACTGCCGCTTCATGCACGACGTTTTAATTTATTACTCCTTTAACACTAACTCTTTTCACAGCTCATCTCGCAGACTGTAGCCACATGTACCATTGGATGTACCTGCAAAATAATATCATTTTACACGACGTCATTAGCGCTGGACTGCATGAAAACGAAACAGCAGCATGAAATTCACAAGAGATACAGACAGAGATACTAATACTTGTGAAATAAATTAAATATACCCGAAGTATATTTGACATGTGCATGGATGGGCAAAGTCACGGGTCAAAACCTGGTCCAAAGCCCCTGGAACGATTTCAACCAAATCTGGTAAACATACTAGTTACAATCTCTATAATTAATACATTGGGGGCTAAGAACCACCAGCGTCCTATTGCAGTGGGGTTGACAATGAGAGAGATGGAGAGAGGACAGACAGAGACGGCGAAGGACGAGATGGACAGGGAGAGGGAGGAGGAGAAGGTGGACAAAGACAGAGGAGGAGAAGATGGGCAGAGAGAGAGGGGAGGGGGGAGAAGGTGAGGGATAGAAATATTCAGTTTGGGAGCCTGGGCGGGCCAGACCATTTCAGGAATATTATCGTCCACAACCCGTTGCCTCACAGCTATTGCTTTATGACAGTGTGCATTGTCATGCTGAAACTGACCGTGTTTGACGTTGTACTAATCCTACATCTACATCTGCATACACACTCAACAAGGCATACGAGGGTCACTCCTAAAGAAATGTACACTTTTTTTTAAAAAAATCCATCTTTTATTCTACATGTTTGAAAGTTTTACAGTGTGTAGATACATCCTTTAGGAACAATATTTTCATTGCTCCACATAATTT
This sequence comes from Schistocerca piceifrons, assembly GCF_021461385.2. Lineage (NCBI taxonomy): Eukaryota > Metazoa > Arthropoda > Insecta > Orthoptera > Acrididae > Schistocerca > Schistocerca piceifrons. The sequence continues at coordinate 783,545,289 of NC_060149.1, read as the reverse complement.
CCATCCCTCTCAACTGTCTTACGCCGTCTTAGAACCAGCGCCTGTATACCCGCACGGTAAAATTCTGGACCAACCTGTTAGAGCCACTGCTTGGCAGCGTGCACAAGGGAGTCATCATCTTCAAATCTTGTTCCACGAAGAGAGTCTTTCAGTTTCCCAAAGAGATGATAGTCACATGGAGCCAGGTCAGGACTGTAAGGCGGGTGTTTCAGTGTTGTCCATCTGAGTTTTGTGATCGCTTCCATGGTTTTTTGACTGACATGGTTTTTTGACTGACATGTGACCGTGCATTGTTGTGCAACAGCAAAACATCCTGCTTTTGCCGATGTGGTCGAACACGACTCAGTCGAGCTTGAAGTTTCTTCAGTGTCGTCACATATGCATCAGAATTTCTGGTGGTTCCACTTGACATGATGTCCACAAGCAAGAGTCCTTCGGAATCGAAAAACACCGTAGCCATAACTTTTCCATCTGATGGTGTGGTTTTGAATTTTTTTTCTTGGGTGAATTTGCATGATGCCACTCCATTGATTACCTCTTCGCCTCTGGTGAAAAATTATGGCGCCATGTTTTATCACTTGTCACAATTCTTCCAAGAAATTCATCTTCACCATTCTCGTACTGTTCCAAAAGTTCGCTGCATACCGTTTTTCTTGTATCTTTGTGTGCCACTGTCAACCCACCTGGCACAAACCTTTTTTAATGCCAACAGTTTCAGTATTCTGCAAACACTTCCTTCCCCTATCCCAACGTAGCGTGACAATTCGTTCACTGTGATGTGTCTGTCAGCAGTCACCAATTCGTTAACTCTCTGCACATTTTCCGGAGTCTGTGCAGTACGAGGCCTGCCGCTGCGAGGACAATCCTCAATATTGCCGTGCCCGCTTTCATCACGCAACCTGCTTGCCCACCGACTAACGGTACTGCGATCGACAGCAGCATCTCCATACACTTTTTTCAACCTCTTGTGGATGTTTCCCACTGTCTCGTTTTCACAGCACAGGAATTCTACGGCAGCACGTTGCTTCTGACGAACGTCAAGTGTAGCAGCCATCTTGAAGACATGCTGTGACGGCGTCACTCACGGGAACAGGTTGAACTAACTTTCACACATGCAGAATGAAAACTGTATTTTTACAAAAATAGTGTGCATTTCTTTTGGAGTGACCCTCGTAGTATGATGCGTGGCGGAGGGTAACCTGTAAGACGACTAGTTATTTTCCTTCTTGCTCCACTCCTAAATGGAGCGAGAGAAAAATGACTATCTTTATGCCTCTGTAGGAGCCCTGATGTCTTGATGTCTCTAACTTATTTTCGCGGTCCTTGCGCGACATTTACATTGTCGGCGGTAGAATCGTTCTGTAGTCATCCTGAAATGCCGGTTCTCTAAATTTTGTCAACAGTGCTCCTCGAAAAGTGTCGTCTCCCCTCCGATGATTCCCATTTGAGTTCCCGAAGCATCTCCGTAATACACACCTGTTGCTCGAACCCACCGGTAACAGATCTATCAACCCGCCACTGAAATGCTTCAATGTCTACCTTCAATCCGAAATGTTGCTGATCTTAAACACTGCAACAACACTCAAAAATTGGTCGCACTAGTGACCCATATGCGGTCTTCTTTACGGATGAGTCACCTTTCCTAAAATTCTCCCAATAAATTGAAGTTGACTATTCGTCTTCCCTGGTATAATACACCACTGGCCATTAAAATTGCTACACCACGAAGATGACGTGCTACAGACGCGAAATTTAACCGACAGCAAGAAGATGCTGTGATATGCAAATGATTAGCTCTTCAGAGCATTCACACGAGGTTGGCCCCGGTGGCGACACCTACTACGTGCTGATATGATGAAAGTTTCCAACACATTTTTCATACACAAACAGCAGTTGACCGCCGTTGCCTGGCGAAACGTTGTTGTGATGCCTCGTGTAAGGAGGAAAAATGCGTACCATCACGTTTCAGACTTTGATAAAGGTCGGATTGTAGCCTATCGCGATTGCGGTTTATCGTATTGCGATATTGCTGCTCGCGTTGTTCGAGATCCAATGACTGTTAGCAGAATATGGAATCGGTGGGTTCAGGAGGGTAATACGGAACGCCGTGCTGGATCCCAACGGCCTCGTATCACTAGCAGTCGAGATGACAGGTATCTTATGCGCATGGGTGTAACGGATCGTGCAGCCACGTCTCGATCCCTGAGTCAACAGATGGGGACGTTTGCAAGACAACAACCATCTGCACGAACACTTCGACGACGTTTACAGCAGCATGCACTATCAGCTCGGAGACCATGGCTGCGGTTACCCTTGACGCTGCATCACAGACAGGAGCGCCTGCAATGGTGTACTCAACGACGAACCTGGGTGCACGAATGACAAAACGTCATTTTTCCGGATTAATCCAGGTTCTGTTTACAGCATCATGATGATCGCATCCGTGTTTGGTGACATCGCGGTGAACGTACATTGGAAGCGTGTATTCGTCATCGCCATACTGTCGTATCACCCGGCGTGATGGTATGGGGTTCCATTGGTTACACGTCTCGGTCACCTCTTGTTCGCATTGTCGGCACTTTCAACAGTGGAAGTTAAATTTCAGATGTGTTACGACCCGTAGCTCTACCCTTCATTCGATCCCTGCGAAACCCTACATTTCAGCAGGATAATGCACGACCGCATGTTGCAGGTACTCTACGGGCGTTTCTCGATACAGAAAATGTTCGACTGCTGCCCTGGCCAGCACATTCTCCAAATCTCTCAGCAATTGAAAACGTCTGGTCAATGGTGGCCTAGCAACTGGCTCGTCACAATACGCCAGTCACTACTCTTGATGAACTGTGGTATCGTGTTGAAGCTGCATGGGCAGCTGTACCCGTACACGCCGTCCAAGCTCTGTTTGACTCAATGCCCAAGCGTATCAAGGCCGTTATTACGGCCAGAGATGGTTGTTCTGGGTACTGATTTCTCAATATCTATGCACCCAAATTGCTTAAAAATGTAATCACATGTCAGTTCCAGTATAATATATTTGTCCAATGAATACCCGTTTATCATCTGCATTTCTTCTTGGTGTAGCAATTTTAATGGCCAGTAGTGTACGTACGCACCTATTCCATTTCACATCGCTTTGCAACGTTGCGCCTAGATATTTAATCGACGTATTTGCGTCAGCCAGCACAATAGTAATGCTTATTCGAACATGATGGGCTTGTTTTTCCCTCTCAGCTGCATTAACTTACATTTTTCTACGTTTAGATCTAGCTGCCATTCATCACACCAACTAGAAATTTTTACTAAGTCATCTTGCCTCCTCCTACAGACACTCAACGATGACCCCTTCTCGTAAATAACATCTTCATTAGCAAACGGGCGCAGAATGCTGCTTACTCAGTCAGCCAGATCATTTATGGGTACAGAAAATAATAGTGGTTCTATCATACTTCCCAGGGTCACTTGACAATAGCCTTGTCTCCTGACGATACCCTGATTCACACTCGCCGTCGAGGACAGCATACTGGGTTCTGTTATTTAAGAAGTCTTCTAGCCACTCGCATATCTGGGAACCTATTCCGTATGTTTGTACCTTCATTAACAGTCGGTAGCGTGGCATCGTGCCAAATAGTTCACAGGATATCACTTCATAAAAAGGCAAGCTGACTTTCGCACGAGCGATGCTTTCTAAGACAGTGCTGGTTTGTGGACAGAAGCTTTTCCCTCTCAAGGGAATTTATTATAGCAAAATGTAGAGTGACAATATGACTCGATTACTGAAATACTCCGTGGATTACAACTGCGCCATGAGACTATATTCACTAATCGGTAGTGCCCATTAAAAAACGTTACATACACTACTGGTCATTAAAATTGCTACACCAAGAAGAAATGCAGATGATAAACGGGTATTCATTGAACAAATATATTATACTAGAACTGACATGTGATTACATTTTCACGCAATTTGGGTGCATAGATCTTGAGAAATCAGTACCCAGAACAACCACCTCTGGCCGTAATAACGGCCTTGATACGCCTGGGCATTCCGTCAAACAGAGCTTGGATGGCGCGTACAGGTACAGCTGTCCATGCAGCTTCAACACGATACCACAGTTCATTAAGAGTAGTGACTGGCGTATTGTGACGAGCCAGTTGCTCGGCCACCATTGACCAGACGTTTTCAATTGGTGAGAGATTTGGAGAATGTGCTGGCCAAAGCAGTCGAACATTTTCTGTATCCAGAAAGGCCAGTACAGGACCTGCAACATGCAGTCCTTCTGAAATGTGGGGTTTCGCAGGGATCGAATGAAGGGTTGGAAACTTTCCTCATGTGAGCACGTTGTAGGTGTCGCCACCGGCTCCAACCTTGTGTGAATGCTCTGAAAAGTTAATCATTTACATATAACAGCATCTTCTTCCTGTCGGTTAAATTTCGCGTCTGTAGCACGTCATCTTCATGGTCTAGCAATTTTAATGGCCAGTAGTGTATAATTAATCAGAAACAGTTTTGTCCACTACCAACACTATAGAAGCACTTAGAGACCACAGTTACCGAGAAATTATGAAAAAATGGCAAATAAGTTAAAATAGCAGGTTATGTAAGCGCAGAAATTAGCACAATAAACTGCCTAAGAAGACTAAATAAATCTTCAAAAGAAAGATATTTAAAACAAAAATAAATAAAAACTGTCCAGTTTTGTAAAACTATCTTACACATGCTATGTATACTACTGTACGGCGCAAGGTACTGCGTACCTATATTAGCGGTTTTCTGTGGTGTTCCATTCGCATACTGAGTGTGGGAAAAATAACAAGCGACATGACAGCACAATACAATCTCTGTTATATTATTCTCATGATACCTGTGTATACTGTCGTACAACCTTCCCTGATCACAGTTCTCAGTCGACTTCTTAGAGGTACTCCCATTTAAGCTCCCCGAGCATCTCTAGCACTTTCTTAGGGGTAGGTAGCCTGTAGGGATCTTAGCATCTACATCTACATCTACGTGATTACTCTGCTATTCACAATAAAGTGCGTGGTAGAGAGTTCAATGAACCACCTTCAATCTGTCTCTCTACCGTTCCACTCCCGAACGGTACGCGAGAAAAACGAGCACTTAAATTTTTCTGTGCGAGCCCTGATTTCTCTTATTTTATCGTGATGTTCAGTTCTTCCTATGTAGGTGGGTGCCAACAGAATGTTTTCGAAATCGGAGGAGAAAACTGGTGATTGAAATTTCATGAGAAGATCCCATCGCAACGAAAAACGCCTTTGTTTTAATGATTGCCACTCCAATTCACGTATTATGTCTGTGACACTATCTCCCCTATTTCGCGATTATACAAAACGATCTGTCCTTCTTTGTAGTTTTTCGATGTCATTCGTCGGTCCCACCTGGTGCGGATCCCACACCGCACAGCAATACTCCAGAATATGGCGGACAAGTGTGGTTTAAGCGGTCTCTTAAGTAGACCTTTTGCACCTTCTATGTGTTCTGCCAATGAATCGCAGTCTTTGGTTTGCTCTATCCACAATACTGTCTATGTGATCCTTCCAATTTATGTTATTTGTAATAGTAATCCCTAAGTATTTTGTTGAATTTACAGCCTTCAGATTTGTGTGACTTATCGCGTAATCTAAATTTAGCTAATTTCTTTTAGTACTCATGTGAATAACTTCACACTTTCCCTAATTCAGGTTCAACTGACACTTTTCGCACCATACAGATATCTAAATCATTTTGCAAGTCGTTTTGATCATTTGATGACTTTACAAGACGGTAAATGAGAGAATCATCTGCAAACAACCAAAGACGGCTACTCAGATTGTCACCTATGTCGTTAATATAGATCAGGAACAATAGAGGGCCTTTAACACTTCCTTGGGGAACGCCGGATATTACTTCTGTTTTACTCGATGACTTTCCGTCTATTACTACGAACTGTGACCTTTCTGACAGGGAATCACGAATCCAGTCGCAAAACTGAGGCGATACTCCGTAGGCACGCAGTTTGGTTAGAAGACGCTTGTGAGGAACGGTGTCTAAAGCCTTCTGGAGATTTAAAAATATGGAATCAATTTGACATCCCCTGTCGATAGCACTTATTACTTCATGAGTATAAAGAGCTAGTTGTGTTTCACAAGATCGATATTTTCTGAAACCGTGCTGACTTTGTGTCAATAAATCGTTTTCTTCGAGGTACTTCATAATGTTCGAATACAGTATATGTTCCAAAACCCTACTACAAATCGACGTTAGTGATATTTCCGCGGATTACTCCTACTTCCCTTTTCGGATATTGGTGTGACTTGAGCAATTTTCCAGTCTTTAGGTACGGATCTTTCTGTGAGCGAGTGGTTGTATATAATTGCTAAATATGGAGCTATTTTATCAGCATACTCTGAGAGGAACCTGACTGGTATACAATCCGGACCGGAGGCCTTGCTGTATTAAGCGATTTAAGCTGCTTCGTTACTCCGAGGATATCTATTTTTATGTTTCTCATCTTGGCAGTTGTTCTTGATTGGAACTCAGGAATATTTACTTCGTCTTCTTTGGTGAAGGAGTTCCGGAAAACTGTGTTTAATAAATCTGCTTTAGTGGCACTGTTATCAGTGACTTCACCGTTGTTATCGCGCAGTGAAGGTATTGATTGCGTCTTGCCACTGGTGTGCTTTATGTATGACCAGAATCTCTTTGGGTTTTCTGCCAGATTTCGAGACAGAATTTCGTTGTGGAAATTATTAAAAGCATCTCGCATTGAAGTACGCGCCATATTTCGAACTTCTGTAAAACTTTGCCAATCTTAGGGATTTTGCGTTCTTTTAAATTTGGCAAGCTGTTTTCACTGCTTCTGCAACAGCGATCTGACCCATTTTGTATACCATGGGGGATCAGTACCATCACTTATTAATTTATGTGGTATATATCTCTCAGTTGCTGTCGATACTATCGCTCTGAAAACATTCCACAACATTTCTACAATTACATGATCAGATCGGAAGGAGTGAAGACTGTCTCTTAAAAAGGCGTTAAGATCATTTTTATCAGCTTTTTTTAAAAATAGATATACTTTGCATTTCTTTTTGATGCTTGTAGGTGTTACGGTATTCAGCCTAGCAGCAACTGCCTTGTGGTCGTTAATCCCTGTATTCGTCACAATACTCACTATTTGTCCAAGATTATTTGTTGCTAAAAGGTCAAGTATGCTTTCGCAACCATTTACGCTTCGAGTGGGCTCATGAACTAATTGTTCAAAATAATTTTCTGAGAAAGCATTCAGTACAATTTCGGATGACGTTTTATGCCTGCCGCCGCCTTGAAACGTATAATTTTTCCAGCATATCGAGGGTAGATTAAAGTCACCACCGACTATAATTGTATGAGCGGGGTACTTATTTGAAACGAGACTCAAGTTTTCTTTGAACTGTTCAGCAACTATATCTTCTGAGCCGGGGGGTCGGTAAAACGATCCAATTAATAGTTTAGTCCGATTGTCAGGTATAACCTCTACCCATACTATTTCACACGAACTATCTACTTCAGTTTCGCTACAAGGCAAACTACTTCTGACAGCAATAAATACTCCACCACCAACTGTATTTACTCTATCCTTTCCGAACACTATTAGACCGTTTGAAAAAATTTCGGCTGAACTTATTTCCGCCTTTAGCCAACTCTCTGTACCTACAACTATTTGAGCGTCAGTGCTCTTTATTAGGGCTTGGAGCTCCGGTTCTTTCCCAACACAGCCACGACAATTTACGACAATACCAATCGATTCTACAACTACCTTACTGTGTTTTGCCTGCCCACTTTTGGACGGACGTCCATTCTGTTGTTCCCTGAGACCCTCTAACTTAAAAAAACCGCCCAGTCCCTTCCACACAGCCCCCGCTACCCGTGTAGCCGCCTTCTGAGTGTAGTGGACTCCTGACCTATTAAGCGGAACCCGGAAACCCACCACCCGATGGCGCAAGTCAAGGAATCTGCAGGCTACACCGTCACAGAACTGCCTGAGCCTCTGATTCAGACCCTCCACTCGGCTCTGCACCAAAGGACCACAGCCTGTTCTATCGACGATGCTGCAGATGGTGAGCGCCGCCTTAATCTCCGAAGCAAGACTAGGAGTGTTTAACATTTCCGCTAGCGACCCGAAACCAGACAGAAACTGCTCCGATCCAAACCGACACACGTCATTTGTACCGACATGAGCCACCACCTGCAGTTGGCTGAACCTGTACTCTTCATGGCATCCGAAAGCACCCTTTCCACATCCGGAATGACTCCCCCCGGAATGCACACGGAGTGCACATTGGCTTCCCTCCCCTCCTTGGCAGCCATGTTCCTAAGGGGCCCCATTACGCGCCTAACGTTGGAGCTCCCAACTACCAGCAAACCCACCCTCTGTGAATGCCCAGACCTTGCGAAAGCTTCCTCTGGAACAGGTGGACGACTCCATCCGGCTCAGAGACATCGTCAGCCACAGATAACGCCCGAAACCTGTTCGTCAAACGAACCGGGGAGGCCCTACGATCGGCCCCACAGGAAGTTTTTCGCTGCCTGCCAGACTTTGGAATGATCTCCCACTCGACCACGGGTGAGGGGTCAACCTCAGTGCAGGCAGTACCCGGGGCGGCCACAGCAGTGGACCGATCGGAGGACACGTGGGACGTGCTCGACGTCCATCGCATCTCCGCGTCCGATCCAACACAGTGACGTCCCTTGGCAGCAGTCTCAAGCTGTGTGCGAAGGGTCGCCAACTCAGCTCGCATCTGTTCACAACAATCACAGTTCTTATCCTTTACTGCAGTCGCTCCTGTTTGAAGCTCGTAAAAATATGCAACAAGCGATCAGTGTACTCGCCTTATTAGAAGCTGGAAATAGCGGTGCTGCTCTCGCTGACAGTCCAACCGACACTGAGCTGTTCTAACCAAACAAACAAAAACCTGTACGATACGAGGGTCGATACAAGCGTCGATAACAACGGCGGTACTGCAAACTACACTGTTATTAAAATAAAAGCAACGCAACTCTGAATTATTTCGATCTGTATTTGAGGACTGCAAGTGCTTGCGAGGTTATCTTTGCTGCATCTCGATCGATGCGGGAACAAATAACACCTGTGTGAGGTACAACATAGCGCGTTTGAGCATCTCTGGGCTGAACAATGAATTTTACGGTTGGTTGTCGCCAGTGTGGCAGTCGTTAAAGTGGAGTCTACAGATATGGTCAATCGCCAACATTCGCTCGTGAGGATGTCTTGAAAAAAAACCATGTAGTTTACTGAATTTTATGATCGCGTGTTGGAAGAATATTCATCAGTAATTTGCAAGTAGGTAATGACATCCAAGATTGAAGTAGGTGTAAAAGTTGAGATTTATTCGAATTTCATGACACGATTTTGTTACTGTAATTCAATAGCACCTCCTACTAGGGATATAATAAATTAATACTAGCATCTCAGTCCATTGTGCTTAACTCCACCCAACCAGTAGTCATCAAATAACACTAATGACGAAATAATCTACCACCGACTAGGAGACGAGCGCTCATCGACGGAGGAAGCAGCGCTCTAGAATTGCTCACACTAGCGTCTTGTGTGCAATCTTTCTTTCAGAGGCACCGCATTTTATTCTATTACCTACTCCCATTACTGATTTTTCGGTTTTGTCTCATTTCATATCTCTTCTTTAAATACGCTTAATGCATTAAATAAAGTGTTGAAGTGTGACTTACCAAATTAAAGTTCAGCAGTCAAAAGCACTGGAATATGAGATGAAAGCTGCCTTACAAAAATATTCGAAATGTTATTAACACAAGGAGGAGAAATATTCATAACATGTGCTTTGCTACTATTCCACAATTTTCGCATTTTGACTGAGATAAACTAACGCTGCAACGTCCCTCTTCGGCACACCAGAGTAGAAGTTGTCACAAAATCACGTAACTAAAAGATCCGTGCAGTTCGCAAGTTTATTTACATATAAAAGCGAACTTCCGAAATTTCTTTTCCGTGAGATAGCGCGTACCAGATATGTTTGCGCGACTCGAATGTCTAGATTCAGTTATGTTACTGTTCGTGCCACTTCTGCGTAATATTTCATTGACTGTATCGCCCCTCGTGTGTATCATGATCATCATCATCATCATAATCATCATCATCATCATCTTGAACAGTTTCCAGCCCCAGGTTGGGTCCGTTTGGAAGACAAGTCTCACGTCTAGTCCCATTCTTATAGCGTCATTCAGTGTTCACGCTGGTCCAGTACTCGCCTCTTCTTTCTATACACTCCTCCATGTCTTTCAGCCACCTATTCCTCTTGACCGTCTTCTACGCATCCCTATTTCGTGTTCTTCTTGAGAATCCATTTGTTTTCCATTCTCTTTAACTGCCCATGCCAATTTAGCCTTTATGTTTCTATCCTGTTCTGCAAGGGTTCCCCTTCACTATTTCCCTTTCCCTTTCATTCCTCATCCTGTATCTCCTTGATACTCCTATCCTACTTCTGAGGAACTTTATTTCTCATACGTGTAATCCACATACATCTGTAATCTGCTTGCATCTCATATATCTACTTACATCACATATTTTACGAAATTACGAACATTTGCGAGTGCCGCGATAAATTTATATTGTTATCGTCAGTCGTAGGCCTAAACTTAAACTGTGTTCTTTTAGAAAATTTTGACAACAGCAAGCCTATCCTCGCTAGAGAAAACAATCATTCAAAAAAATGGCACTGAGCACTATGGGACTTAACATCTAAGGCCATCAGTCCCCTAGAACTTAGAACTACTTAAACCTAACTAACCGAAGGACATCACACACATCCATGCCCGAGGCAGGATTCGAACCTGCGACCGTAGCGGTCTCGCGGTTTCAGACTGAAGCGCCACACCGACCGGCAACAATCATTCTCTAATTTCATTTCTCACCTATCATTTCGTGAGAAACAGACTTATTTTGCGAATTTTCGGACTCTGACAGAAGAGTATTTCTGAAAATGTTCTTAATTCTTCTGAATAACGTATTTCCGAACGGATCAGCATTTCTGATTTACAGTTAATGTGAAACAATAGTTCACCTCGAATATCAGTGTATACCAAGGCGAATAAACGTACATTTTTCAGTATCTTTGGACGTTACTATTGCCGCGTGTTCAAATGGCTCTGAGCACTATGGGACTTAACATCTGAGGTCATCAGTCCTCTAGAACTTAGAACTACTTAAACATAACCAACCCAACAACATCACACACATCCATGCCCCAGACAGGATTCGAACCGTAGCGGTCGCACGGTTCCAGACTGTAGCGTCGAGAACCGCTCGGCCACATCGGCCGGCTACTGCCGCGTGCAAAAGCTATTTGATAGTAAATCGGCGTTCTTGATTCAGCTGCTGTGGCAGATATTGTAAGTAACAAATCGTGTTGCATCTAGTTTTACCTTCCAAGAGGAGTGTATATTACCTATATTTATCGTGAATTAAGGCTGTTTTTGAATTTGTTAGCGACTACGACCTCGAAAACGGTTTCGAAATTACTACCATAACTTTTACGATAGTTTTCTTTGTTATATTAATAGAAATCTCGTTTTGTGTACTAATTGCTTCAGTCGTTTAAGAGAGTTAGTAATATTTTTAGCTTAACAGATTAAAAGCTAATCGGCGGTCCTACTTTACGGTTCTTTGCTCACTGTTCTGTGCAACGTTGCACCAACCACAATGTAGCCCTATGTCAATGCCGTTCTCGAACACAGGATGAGTTAGTTGAGGAGCTAGAAATCGCCCTGACTACTGTGAAACAATTGGCAGATGCTGCTAAAACGTGTGTTAGGTGAACTTCCGAGAGTCGTGCACCAGAGGGATCTCAAGCACTATCCTCTCCTGAGGATCCTGTTTCTTGTGTGTGAAATATGGGATCTGTCATTACTAGACCACTTGACTGTGAGTGGCATGTCAATAGGAGCTCCAGGTGTCCTGTACAGCAGAAACAGGGACCATGAAGGGCTCATAGTCGTATACGGATCAGCCTATCTAACATGTTCGAGGTCCTGTCTTTCACTGAAACTGGATCTGAGCCACTGGGGCTCATTTCACCTGTTGGGAAACCTGCTGTCTCATGCAGCAGGAGGAGGCAAACGCGAAAGGGTATGGGTCTATTAACCATCGGCAGTTAAAAATGTGAATAAGGGTAGCCCCTACAGGCTCTAGATATCGGCTCCCAGGTTGATGCCATGTTTCTTGATGCCATGTTTCTCGACTTTCGAAAGGCGTTCGACTCAGTTCTTCACTGTCGCTTGCTACAAAAAGTGCGCGCTTACGGTCTATCCAATGACATATGCGGTTGGATAGAAAGTTTTCTAACAGACAGGGAGCAGTATGTCGTCCTGAACGGGGTGACTTCAACAGAAACAAGAGTAACTTCAGGTGTGCCCCAGGGCAGCGTAATAGGTCCTCTGCTTTTTACGATTTACATAAACGATCTGGTTGATGGTACTGACAGCGGCCTTAGACTGTTTGCCGATAATGCTGTAGTCTACAGGAAAGTAGTATCACACGAAAGTTGTTAACAAATCAATGAGGATTTGCAGAAAATAAGAGCGTGGTGTAATGACTGGCGCCGGCCGCGGTGGTCCTGCGGTTCTAGGCGCTTCAGTCCGGAACCGCGTGACTGCTATTGTCGCAGGTTCGAATCCTGCCTCGGGCATGGATGTGTGTGATGTCCTTAGGTTAGTTAGGTTTAAGTAGTTCTAAGTTCTAGGGGACTGATGACCCAAGATGTTAAGTCCCATAGTGCTCTGAGCCACTTGAACCACTTGTAATGACTGGCAGTTATCTCTCAATATTAGTAAGTGTAATCTACTGCGTATAACAAGGCGAAAATCCCGATTAATGTATGAGTACAAAATAAATGCTCTGTATTTGGAAGCGGTAACATCAGGCAAGTATCTGGGTGTGACTATTCGAAATGATCTCAAATGGAATGATCAGATTACACAAGTAACAGGTAAGGCGAACTCTAGATTGCGGTTTATTGTTAGAATCCTGAAGTGATTCAGTCCTTCAACAAAGGAAATAGCTTACAATACGTTAGTTCGTCCAGTCTTAGAGTACTGTTCGTCTGTATGGGACCCTTACCAGGGTCTGATTCAAGGGATTGAGAAGGTCCAAATAAGAGCGGCAAGATTCGTGACTGGTACATTTAGCCATCGTGAGAGCGTTACAAATCTCAAAGAAAGTTTGAAGTGGGACACAATTGCAGATAGATGACGCTCTAAACAGAAGGGGCTGCTCTCTAAATCCCGAAATCCAATCTTCACCGAGGATGTAGAGCATATACTATTATCACCAACTTTCAAATCGCGTAATGATCACCATTCAAAGATAAGGGAAATAAGATCTCGTACTGAGACGTTCAGACAGTCGTTTTTCCCTCGCGCGATCCGCAAGTGGAACGGGGGGGGGGGGGGGGGGGGGGGAAGGGGGGGAAATATGACCTTGGCGCGAATTGTGCCCTCCGCCACACACCTCTTGGTGCCTAGCGGAGTATATATGTAGATGTAGATGTAGACAGACAACGGTAGGAAGGGACACCAGCTGCATTCAGTATGTAGGCCTGGGGGCCTCATTCAGTATACTGAAGAAACTATAATGGCAACCATTGAGGAACAGAGTGCGACCAGCTGCAGATTGTGGCACACCTTGGAACAAACTATGTCAATCGTCTGGGTTCCGAGGTCATACTTCTATCATTCCAGCAACTGGCACAGAAGGTTGAAAATACCAGTCTTTGGCATGGAATTTAAACGAATCTTACAATTTGCAGATTATCCCCAGAACTGATCGTGGTCTCCTAGGTATGAAGTTACGGGTAGATTGTTTGGACAATAATCAGTATCTGGGGTCGGCACAAAATTTTGATTGGTTCGTTCTATCGGGCACTACACTCACCTTCTGATGTAATCGAAAACTTTAGAGAAACCCTCAGTTCGCTTGTCAGTGCGTTCCCCAATTTTACTGTAATCATCGAAGGACACTTTAACCACCCAACAATGAATTGGGAAAATTACAGTTGTCTTAGTGGTGGGTATGACAAGACCTTCTGTGAGATATTGCTAAATACCTTCTACGAAATGAATTCGTATTTTGCGAATACGGACTGACGTCAGTTGTTTGTGATGCATGAAAATTTATGCTGGACTGGGAGGTGAACCCAAATTTCTCATTTCAGACGAGCTTGCGCCGTAACCACTTTGGCTACTCGTGCACGCCTCCAGGACCGAGCCAGGTCTCTGTATGTAACGTTGTCCACAGTCCTTATGCGAACAGCGGTCCAAATGGTTCAAATGGCTCTGAGCACTTTGGGACTTAACATCTGAGGTCATCAGTCCCCTAGACTTAGAAGTACTTAAATCTAACTAACCTGAGGACATCACACACATCCATGCCCGAGGCAGGATTCGAACCTGTGACCGGAGCAGTCGCGCGGTTCCGGACTGAAGCGCCTAGAACCGCTCGGCCACAGCGGCCAGCTTACAACAGCAGTAATCGTCAAGAACAGATAATACAATGATACGGACGTCGAATAAATACAGACAGTGCAGTCATCAACGACAAATACCTTTTCTGAAAACTGTCTGGAACAGATGGCTCGAAATTCACTCCTGATGGAAATTCGCTGACGGAAAAAGATCGCAACACCAAGAATGAGTTGTGCAACATAAAAAAAAGTTGGTAGACGTGTTTCTGCATCTGAAAGATGATATCTATTCAAATTTCACGTCAGTCGCATAATAGTGGTGCCAGTATAAAGATGCAAATTAGGTTCGCTTTAAATACACGCTATAGCATTCGTGAGCGTTAATTACCTTTGAGGTTGAAAGTGGTGAGTTGATTCTAGGCAAGAATGCCTTTAAAACGACAAAAACGTCCTTATCATCAACTCATCGCGTTTCAACGAGCCGGCCGAGGTGGCCGAGCGGTTCTAGACGCTACATCTGGAACTGCGCGACCGCTACGGTCACAGGTTCGAATTCTGCCTCGGGCATGGATGTGTGTGATGTCCTTCGGTTAGTTAGGTTTGAGTAGTTCTAAGTTCTAGGGGACTGATGACCTCCGAAGTTAAGTCTCATAGTGCTCAGAGCCATTTAGTTTCAACGAGGACGTGTAATAGGGTTACCAAAAGCTGGATGTTCGTTCTGCGATATTGCAGAAAGACTTGGCAGGAATGTAACCACTGTAGATGATTGCTGGCAGCGGTGGTCACGAGAATGTACAGTCACAAGAAGGCCAGACTACGGATGGTCACGTGGCACTACCGAGAGGGAACACCAACGTCCTTGTCACTTAGCTCTGGCGCAACGTACTGCATATGCAGCAGCAATTTGAGCAACAGCACGCACTGCAGTGACACAACGAACTCTTAAAAATCGGTTACTTTAAGAATAGCTCCAGGACAGACGCCCTGTAGCTTGCATTCCACTGAGCTCGAACCACCACTATTTGCAGGATGGTGGTCTGTTGTGTTTTCTGTTGAAAGCCGGTTCTGCCTAGGTGCCAGTGATGGCCGTGTGTTGGTTAAGAGGACAGTTGAAGGCCTGCAACCAATCTGGCTGTGTGCTAAACACACTGGACATACAACTGGTGTTGCCGGCCGGAGTGGCCGTGCGGTTCTAGGCGCTACAGTCTGGAACCGAGCGACTGCTACGGTCGCAAGTTCGAATCCTGCCTCGGGCATGGATGTGTGTGATGTCCTTAGGATAGTTAGGTTTAATTACTTCTAAGTTCTAGGCGACTGATGACCTGAGAAGTTAAGTCGCATAGTGCTCATAGTGCACAACTGGTGTTATGCTCTAGGGTACGCCGCGAGGGATTAGCCGAGCGGTCTTAGGCGCTGCAGTCATGGACTGTGCGGCTGGTCCCGACCGAGGTTCGAGTCCTCCCTCGGGCATGGGTGTGTGTGTTAGTCCTTGGAATAATTTAGGTTAAGTAGCTTGTAAGCTTAGGGACTGATGACCTTAGCTGTTAATTGCCATAACATGTCACACACATTTGAACATTGTCTAGGGTACGATTTTATATGACAGCTTGAGCACTCTCGTCGTTATATCACGCACCCGGGCGGCAAATTTTTACGTCAGTCTGGTGATTCGACATGTTGTGATGCCTTTCCAGGGAGTGTTTTCCAACAGGATAACGCACGCCCACATACCGCTGTTGTAAGCCAATATGCTCTAAAGATTGTCAGGATGTTGCCTTGGCCTGCGTGATCACCAGATCTGCCTCCAATCGAGCACATATGGGACGTCATCGGACAACTCCAGCGTCATCTACAAACAGCATTATTCGATTCTATACTGACCGACCCAAGTTCAACAGGCATGCAACTCCATCTCTCAAACCGACATCCGGTATCCGTCCAAAACAATACATGCACGTTTATATGCTTGCAATCAACATTCAGTCCGCAGTACGTGGTCTCGCGGTAGCGTTCTCGCTTCCCGAGCACGGGGTCCCGGATTCAGTTCCCGGCGGGGTAAGGGATTTTCACATGCCTCGAGATGACTGGGTGTTGTGTCGTCTTCATCCTCTTCATTCATCCCCATTACGGTCGGAGGAAGGCAATGGCAAACCACCTCCACTAGGACCTTGCCTAGTACGGCTGTGCGGGTCTCCCGCATCGTCCCCCTACTTCATGATTCAACATTCTTGTAGCTACACCGGTTATTACTGTACTATCATTTGATATTTGCAATGGATTATCTCATGCTTACGTTAACCTGTGATCTTGCAGTATTAATCCCTTAAATATTGAAGCATCCCCAACTCTCTGGTGGTTCCCCTTTTAGGTTCTCCATGTCGACGTCTGCTCGTAGATACGTATCGTCGGCAGGTTTTCCGGCTTTAGTTCCCGACGTGACAGCGACGACTCTCCGATGAGGTGCTATTACTGCGCGTCTTGTAAATATCGCTTTTATTTAGTAATTTGCCCGGCTAAAACTCTCCCCTTTTATGATTAAGACAGCCTGCGCCACCTTTCTGAGGAAGTGGGGACGTCAAAGAGTCACGAGAGTTCATATTAAGCAGTCCATAAATCACGTAAACGTTCACTTCAGTTAGCGTGTTAGTTAATGCCTACGCTTTCCGCTAGATGGTGCTGACTTACTGCTGAATAGCTTTGGTTCCGTAAAACCTTCACTGATTAGTACTATGTAAATTAAATAAGTACTCTTGTATTTCACTTTCACTCAATATTCAAGGATTAAGATGGTGATGGATGATGGTCTATTTAAAAGGTTCCTATGGAGGAATCTTTATAGTCCGCAAATGCCGATATGCATGCGCTCTACGTCCAGATTCGCAACTAACGGCATACGACACTTTCAAAGTCCACACGTTAATATCTGAATACCGGTACCTCTGAATTCACTCGTATCAGCAGATAATTTGAGTTTCTGTCGTCTATGTGTCCGTAAAGTTCCAATCTAGCACTAAAGTCCTAAAGTCCCCTTAATACTCCGTTGCTACCAACAGTCAGAGATCACTTTTAATCTCCGTAATATTCTAACAGTTTATCGTGAATCTTAACACGATAAAGTCCAATCTAATTATTGTCTCGCTGACTGAAACGGGTTCCCCGCCCTTTAACGAAACAATCAAGGAAAAAAGGCGGCAATAATGACGATCAGGCCTTTTTATGGGTTTTTCATCACAAGAGTTTAACGTCTCTGCCTTCTCCATGACGGAACTTCCGTGGCTTTGCTGTACTTTGACGTTAAACTACTTGCTGATGTACTATAATTTTCATCTGCAATTACCGAACTCTGATTCTACATTATTTTCCCCTCTAAAAATTCTATTCTTAATTTTAAATTATTCTTTCTATAGCTTTTATCACTGTAAACTGAGCCGAGGTGTTACAAAATGTTACCCAGACTAATGTATTTCTGAAACTTTTCATTATTCCACATTAATTACTGCTCGGTGTTGCGATTTTCTTCCCTCGATGTATTTTACATCTAATGGCAACAAATAGACCTGACCTGTGGTATCGGTCAGTGATCATGACACGGTTGTGGTAACAATCATAACCAACGTACAAAGGGTAACTTAAACAAGTAGCAGGGTACGAACGTTCAGTAAACTAAATAAAAAAAGCAGTAGCGTCACATCTCAATGAAGAACTTAAAACTTTTAGCACAGGACAATAGTATGTAGAGGAGCTACGACAGCTACGGCTCCAGTTTGAAAGAATGCTTGACCATGCACTGGAGAGACATACATCCAGTAGGACAGATCACGGCGGGAG